>NC_074722.1:31897004-32087004 GCF_947242115.1 Biomphalaria glabrata
AGCTACTTAATACCTGTGCTTTGGAATCTTGGTGGCCAAATGAATGTTAAAATAATGGTCCCTGATTTGTTTCATATCTAAGGTGATCTGTACCCTAAATAAAACAAGTAATACATTTATTTATTAGAAATGTACTTGTCAAACATTGTTATGAACCTAATTCAAATAGAAAACAACCTTCTTACCTCTTAAACATCAAGTTAACAATCTGCAGAAACTGTGGGGAATTGGCATAAACTTCACAAACAAATTTGAATGTTACAGTAATGGGGGCTTTGTCATATGAGCGCTCTGAGACACACTCAAGAGGCTGCAAAAAAAATAAATTAAAAAATTAATATTTAAAAAAAAAAGGCATTTAATATAGCTTTCAAGTATATCTAAAAAAAAAAACAACAACAAAATAACTTACATCTTTAGGTAAAAGTTTTTGCAAGTACAGGATGCCGCCATCAAAACATTTGACTGCACCTACTACCTCAGAGAGTGCAGCAATAAGTCCAAATTTCACTCTATTATTTTCCACCTCAGGCTTGAAGGAGACATGATACTGGAAGATCTTGAGATCAGTAGCTAAATTCACTTGGAAATAGTTGCTATAGAGAGCAACACTCTCCCCACTTTTGCCTGAAAGAAAACATTCACTGTAAAGTAAACTGTCGAAGGCTAATTATATTTTTCACATTATAAGGTATTATCTTTGATATCCCAGATTAAGGACGAGTGAATTTCAAACGACCATATTTTGCCCCATCAAATGCAGACAAAGCAGTTTTCTGCCAGAAGCTTTCTTTTCATCCTCCACACTGACAAAGGCTTATTTTGGGGTCTCAAAATATTTGTGAGAGCTCTACCACTGTCTCTGTTAGAGGACTTTATTATTCTCTATGTAAATAAAGGCAAAATGGAAACCGAATAAATGTTTGTAGCCCTTCAGGGAGGACTCCTCTAAGATGGCCAAAAAAAACAACATCTTAGCATATAGTTCGGTCATCCTCCAAACAGGATAGGTGTCTAAGAGCAGCTGTTGAATGTAGTGAATCTAAACTGTCCACAACAGCCTCCAGCAGAACAAGGTTATTTGTAAGGAAGTCTAGGCAGTATATTCAAATTATGCAATGAAGGTACCTTTGATGGTAGCATTGGAGAAGCCTAGGATGCCTCCCGTAGAGCCCCAGGTCTCAGAGCCATACCTTTGTGTGGTGATAACCTCTGCTTTATAAAGTAATTTTTTTTTTGTCAAATAAACATACTCTGCCATACTCTCATTTGGGGGTAACTAAAAAGCGCTTTTGGCCCTAGCCAGGCAGTTTTCTTTTAGTTAAGTGGCACATCAATGACTGCTGCCAAGCTAAGTTAAGAGTTCATCAACAATGAAAGAAATATCTCAAGGCAAGTGGTATTATCTTTTGGTGTTATTATTAAGAAGGACGTCTAGGTCTTGAAATCCAATGACTTCATTCCACTCCGCCTATCGGTACAATAGGATCACAATATAATATATTGTTTATAATGTATATGTTGTGTATATACATCATATTGTCGCAGATGTTGCCTATTATTTTAAAAATTTTTAAATGTCATTTATAATATAATTACTTTTTTTCAAAATAGGAATCTTGTTTTTATTTTTCTAAAATATTTGGAAGATTTTCTTATTCTGACATGGTCTAGGGTTACTGTGTAAAGGGGCTAATTAAGACCTGCCAAAATTGATTGCCTTATTAAAACTTTCATACAGATGAAAAACATAATTTGTATTAGCACAGAGAGATACCTAGTCTGTCTATAAAACTAGAGTAAAAAAGCATTATTACATACCAACAGAGCATTTTTCAGATGCTTTATAAACAGCATCAACATATTTGTCATAGGCAGAGCGTGGTGAGCGCCTTAAGCTCAAGGCTCCCATTTCATCTGTTGGGGGACCTGTGGGTCGTTCACGTCCTCCTCCTCTTTGAACTCCACGACCACCACCACCATATGCAGGCACAGCCTGGGGTTCTGGGTGTCCCTGCATAATAGGAGGAGCCTGGGCTGCTGATGGAGGCTCAATTGTTGCCGCAGGTCTGACAGCAGCTCGTCCTCTACCTCGAGCAACAGGTGCTGTCTGATTTGTAATATAAAAAATGCATTTAGAAGTGGAGTGGCTAAAAAAACAAAGACATGCCACTAACATTAAATTCTTCAGAAAGGACAAACTATTCAGAAATTAAACCAAGATAACATTGGAGAAATGTTTTTGATGAATCTATGAACATCAACAATTCAAAACATTATAGACATCATATTTTACCTGTTGCTGGACAGCCTGGACACCAGGAGGTAGATTTGTTTGAGGTTCCTTGGGTTTTCCCCGTCCTCCACGCCCCCTAGCTCGGCCACCTTCAGACATCTTTAGTTGGCTACAAAAATGAATTTAAAAAAAAAATTGAAATCAGCTACTGACACAAAGTTCAGCTAAACAAATTTTTAACCCAATATGATTTGTCTCTCAGTGATGGTAACAGACTTAGAATTATTTTTTTTTTAGGAAATTGTCAGCTACTGCTTTTGTGAACTAGTGACCCGAACAAGGAGATGGCTGAATACTTGTACAATATACAGACTTTGGCTAAATTGATTATTTTCTTTAAATATGATGTTACACAACATTATGCTTTACTGCACTCATACACAATTTGAATGCTAGACACAATTATTTGTATATTCAAACAACTGGATCTAAACAAAAAGTTCAATAAATATAGATCTAAGTCCTGACTAGGGTTATGTCTTCCAGTAGTTAACATTGATGTCTACTGTTTTAAGCTCCCATTTGATTACATCTAGGTATCAGGTAACCATAGAGGATGACTTTGATTGGACATGACAAAATCAACGCAGGTGGGGGATGTAACGCCTAGACTAAGTAAGTACCTTAGTGTTGCTCAGACATGCCTACCTCAGGACCCATGATATGAACCCGGGACAATTGATAAGCCTGAATGACTTCCCAGTAGTTAACATTGATGTCTACTGTTTTAAGCTCCCATTTGATTACATCTACGTATCAGGTAACCATAGAGGATGACTTTGGGTGGACATGACAAAATCAACGCAGGTGGTGGATGCAACGCCTAGATTAAGTACCTTAGTGTTGCTCAGACGTGCCCACCACAGGACCATTGATAAGTCCGAATGACTATCCAGCGTGGATGCCAGACAACCACCCTGAGCCATACTGAACGCAATATTATGTTAGTTTCCTACTTATGCATAAGACATAAATAAAATAATTACAAATAAGAGAATCTTAGTTAATTAATGTCCTATGTTTGAAATCAACAGTTCAATCTAAATCTATATGATGAGTTCAATTGCCTTTTAACTAGATCTAATGATTAAAAAAAAAAAACAAATCTACATTTACTTTCTAGAACAGGTTACAGATAATTGATTCTAGATCTACTAGAAATTATATAATTTATTATGTAGTCAGTAGATCTAGATATAAATTCTTGATCCAGAATGGACCAGAACAACATTTAAGTAGACAATAAGTCTTAACTAGTTACTAGATCTTGAGTAGCCCTAGAATAGATTTATAAACATAATCTAGATTTTAACAAGTTTATAGTTTTCAATAAGTCTGTTGTCGCTGTGTAGATATATATATTGATATTTATTAATACTATTATTAGTCTATATTCTTATTATTCTTTGATTCTAATCTATAACAATTGACTACTAGATCAAGATCTAGCTTTTAAAGTTTAAGTGCTAGCTAAACTTGAGCTAGTCTAGGTCACACTGGGAGTGGGAGGAGAGGAAATGTAAACAATAAACACATAGACTTATATTAATCTTATTTTGCATTCAGTATTTTCATTTTGCACTATTAAAAAATAATGAAATTAATGAAGATTTTTCTCTTGAAACTCCAGACTTGGTGCAACAAATAATCACCAAGATGGAAACACAGCACGTAAGCTTTTTTTTATAATTTTGTGAGATGGTTCCGCATAATGCGAAACTGTAGACATGCCTTGTTATTCCCTCTTGCCATCTAAATTTCAAAATATGGCGAATACAATGCACATTGAACAAGCTTAATTTGGGCAGTTGCTTTACATATGTGGTCCATGTTTTGTTATCATACAATAAGGTACTTAAGAGGTGTGTTATAGACCTTCATCTTCACTGTTGTTTTTTTATTTCCCAGGTCGAAACAGCCTTCTCAATGGACTCAGAGCAAAAGCCACATTGGGATTCTGAGTAGACATATGCATGTTTAAGCAGATTCAACACCATGAGAGCAAATACCTTGCGCTTGCAGAAGTTGCAAACATTACTAATAAGAGAAATCTGTAAGTCACTTCTTGCATCTCGAAAATCCTGAGTCACAGTTGCTTCTAACCAACAACATTCGAAGAGCAGATTATGCAGAGGTTGGTTTAAGCAGTCTTGCACTGTTTCACGAGATCAGGGGAAATACCATGGCTATAAACTATGAAGTAATATAAAGTTATAGATCTAGATTACAAGGCTTATAAAGCTTGTTTCGTCAAGCTCAAGACATGACGTCGATTGATGAGCAGTTCCTTGATAACTCCCAGTCCAATGTTAATAACTAGTTATTCTAATATATCTAGATCTAATTGTCTAAATCTAGCATTTAAAAGTTGAACTTCTAGGATCAGGCCTAGAATAGTCTAATCTAGATCTAAATCTAGAATTCTAGATCCAACTGAACAAGCCTTCTAGAATCTAGATCTGTATTAACTGTATAGATTGAGACATAAAACTAGATCTGGATTCTAGAATTAGAAAGATTTCGTGTTGTACCAGACAAGTAACTTGTAAGTGTAATTGAGTAATCACTTTAACCAGTCATCTCATTCTGATTCTCTGTTTTGATTTTCTCCTCAAAAGACAGTAGACTAAGTCTAGATAAACTTAAAGAACCCCTCTGCTTCCAGAATGGTAGACTTGTGTAAGACAATTTTTCTGTAGACAATAGTAAAATGCGAAGCTCCTTCAACCCCGATTTGTATAGAAGTTCGATCAGTTCACTTTTTATTGCTTTAACTTTTTTATTTGAATGTTTACAAAATTACTACTATATTGCTACCTTTTTTCTTCACTTCCGACACATACTATTTCCTTTTCCTTGTAAAGGCTAAGTTCATGGTGTATTGTGGTCAAACTCAAGGTGTGGACACTGGAATTATTATTTTTTACTACCCGGTAGTGAAGGAAATGGGTCATGGGCTTATGGCTATTTTTAAGTCTGATGGCTCATTAGCTCAAAGAGACTATTTGAAGTTGTGAAGCATGGGAAAGGTGGCAGTAGATGGTGTTCTTGCGCTTGAGTAAAAAGAAAATGACTTCATAGTGAAAATTAAAGATTAAAACATGTTTTAGATATATTTTCTTTGATCTGATCGAGCCTTCCATCAGCCTGATCGAGCTTAGTAACTAAGGGAGAAATCTGATCAAGGGAAAGTACGCTTGGTGATACTCACCCCACACCTCATAATTAATTTTAACTAAGACCTAGTTTGAGTTTTTGGCACATCAGCACAATTTAGGCCTAGTGATACATCTAGTTTTATAGACAAAAAGGACGAGGAATTCAGAGATACCATCAGTTTTTTCATAGGTCAGACCGTTACAGTGCTATAAAAATCCAATCGTGAAAATTGCTGCTAGCTAGCTGGCTTAATTCAACCAAACTTCGCACTTTACTCTAGAATCTATATAATTTGATCTACTTATCTAGATATTGATCTAAACCTAGCTGCGCTTCTATTTCCATCACTGTCAGTCATCACCCATCACCATGGACATAGTCCATCATGATGACCATCAATGTGTGCATTGCGTACATCAAAAAATCATAATGTAAAATTGTAATTGTAGGCCGTTCAGTCCCCCTGAAAAAACTATTTTTTTTGGTCCCACTTCGACACAAAACGAGGTTAGGGTATCCCATTTTCTATTTAAAAACCTCTAGTAAATATAAGTATATAAATCGTATATAGTCATATGATACACTGTTGTATGCAGAAATGGATGACGTTTCAATTACTGTTTGAAATTTTAAGATAGCTTAAGCGTGTACGAAACTGATGCAGGTTGAAGTTTACTCTTTGTAATATCTTCGAATTCTGTTGACCCCAAAGAAAATTTCAAACATCGTTTTAAAGCTCATCAATTGCAGATTCTATGTGTGTTATTAGTTTTTTGTAAGTATTGACAATTCCAGCGGCTTTTGATTGAAAGTAATCCTTTATTTTGGTCCAATTAAATCACTCTTTCAGCCCTTTTTTTTTCCTTCGCGTCATTGCGATGTCAAAAGTAGGTCATATGACGGGGCCCAGCCAATCCTCTTGTGCTTACCAGCTGTATAAATGGGTCAAATGAATTTTTCCTTTATAAAGTTTATCAATGTATTAGCCGTAAAAACAAATATTTTAGTTGATTTTGTATTTATTTAACTATACATTTGATTTTAGGCCATCTTTTTATGACATGGTCATAACTCCAATAAGACATTAGAATTAGATCTAGACATCGCAGGGGGAGTGGCCATGAATGAATGCCATGTCAGTATTGTCAGAGTCAGATGAACGTACTTTCTCACTTAAAATATTATTTCATAATGTTAATTAACAGTTGAATAACATTAAAAAATCACAGGAATATTAATTTTAATGTATTTTAAAATATATATTTAAAAGCTAAATAATATTTAGATCTATATATTATATAATATAGATTTAAAAATAAATAATTCAAAGTGACACGACACGTCAAAATGTAACTGTAAGACAAGACAACCAAAGTGGGACAAAAAAATAATTTAATAAGTCATTATAAGTATCTAAAATAAAAGGCAAAGAAGAGTTGAAGAGGTCAAAATAATAAACTAAAAATTTTTTAACTTATCATGACTTATGAACTAATTAAATTATACGATTTTCAAAATTGTTTTTGTGTCATTTATATCTCAAAACTATCCATCTAGCTATAGACTATAGTCACACTATAGTGGTTTCATTGCATATCATATAAGTAAATAACTATTTTATCACTGAACGCCCTAGTAAATAGTAATGCCTAATGATGGCTAATCATCCTAATCATAATCATGCCATGGATTTGGATGATAGTCTAGAGTAAAGTACGAAGTTCGAGCAGTCCCGATTTGACAAGAGGTTCGAACAGTTCACTTTTTATTGCTATAACTTTTTTATTTGAATGTTTACCAAATTACTACTATATTGCTACTCCGCATGCACCTTTTTTCTTCACTTCCGACACATACTATTTCCTTTTCCTTGTAAAGATTAAGTTCATGGTGAGGTCAAACTCAGGAGGTGTGGAATTATTCTTTTTTACTACCCGGTAGTGAAGGAAATGGGTAATGGGATTAGGGCTATTTTTAAGTCTGATTGCTCATAAGCTTAAAGAGACTATTTGAAGTTGTGGAGGGTGGGAAATGGTGCAATGGATGGTGTTCTTGCGCTGTAGTAAAAAGAAAATGATTCTATAGTGAAAATTAAATATTAAAACATATTTTTAGATATATTTTCTTTGATCTGCTCGAACCTTCCAACAACCCGATCGAGCTTACTAACTGGGGAAAAATCTGCTCGAGGAAAAGTACGCTTGTCGATACTTACCCTACACCTCTTTGACTTCGTATTTAATTTTAACTAAGCCTAGTGATACATTAAATCCAATCTATTTTTATAGAAAAAAGGACGAGGAGTTCATAGATACAATCAGTTTTTTTCTAGGTCTAATTTTTACGGAGATACACAAATTCAAACATAAAAATGTCTGCGAATTAGCTTAACGTGTTCGATAAACGTAAGTTACTGTAAGTCTACAGTAACTTACGTTTATCGAACAAGTTAAGCTCATTCGCCGACATTTTTTATGTTTGAATTTGTGTATCTCCGTAAAAATTAGACCTAGAAAAAAACTGATTGTATCTGTGAACTCCTCATCCATTTTTCTTAAAAAGTAGACATGTTTTATTCTATTACTACTCATAGTTAAACTTATATTTGATGTTAAAATGGGTCAGGTTGATGATTTCAAAAGCTTAAATTATCGAACACTTTTTTAGCTTTATCGAGCATATGAAGAACTTATCGAACACACGAGAAGTATGGTGTTTTAAAAGTGTTATAATCCTAAAATTTTGTGAAAAGTATGGTGTTTCAAAAGTGTTATAATCTATATTTTTTTTATTTATATCATTTTCTATTTACGCCATGTCAAGAAAGACAGATTTTTAGTCATTTTCAAATGGTCCACATCGAAGGAATCTTTCACTGATCAGCTCTGCTTAGAAACTGACGGTGCTAAGCCCAGTAACGCATTACCGTAGTACTTATTTAGGTCTAAGCTATTTTGAGACATAAGGCCATTAATAAATTAAATCCAGATATTATTTATTTGAGGGAGAGCCTAATAAGCTTTGGTAGCCAATAGATAATCCCGCCCTCCCCAAGTCATTGCAGGACACAACAGTTTACTTGGTTGACCTAAAAACAAAACATACGGTACACGGCCCTACGTAACTAGCCGCCGATCTAGCACGCTCAGTGTATGTAACAGCCTAAAAGTCAGTGCTAGATATTTTTCGATCTGGGCGGGGAGGGGGGGGGGGGGGGGGGGTGTTGAAAAGCTATGGTAGCTTGCAAGCTGTGTTACCTATAGATGTAGATAAATCCGCCCTCCCTAAACCACCTGGTTGACCAAAAAAAAACAAACAACGTATTTTAGAGCACGCTTAGTATTTGTCACACACACAAACAACATAACTATATATACTACGTATCTATCATGCCTAGTGTTTGTGACCTAATTAGCGGCTTGACCGTAGGTACTCGACTGATGGCTCCTCCCCCTTTCCCCTCAACATTGTTCTTACTACAACTTGAACAATGTTTTGGGGCTGTGTTGATGGCCTGGTTTACACCTGTGTGTTACGCTATCACTGACCATTTTTTTTTTGTTGTGTGTTAGTCTGGTGGCTGCGTTTGGAGTGAGTCTTGAAATTTACGTTGTTACTTTGCACTGAAAAAGTGTGAATGTTGGAGAGTGGAAGCGCGGGTAAGGGGGTGTAGGCAGAATAAGAGAGTGGTTAAATGCGTTATTGTTATTATTTTTGTGTATTTGTGATGTTTCAAAGGAGTGTCTTTGTAGCGCATTAATATATATATATCTATATATATAAATAATTTTATAGACCCGGCGCCACACGTCTAGATCGAGAAGCACAACTGACTATGTATTTGAGGCTGACGTCACATTCTAATGGTCGATCAATTATTGATGATCTCTGGATACAGTGTCTTGACTGTTTCTCTCCCCCACCCCCCACCCCGACCTTTTTTTTTTTACCTGCCCAAGACATTTTTATTTCAAAATACCATATCTGCATTCTATACCTCCCCCTTTGCCCTTTCGTTTTATTAATATCTCTTCACATCAAGCACATGCGCTAGGTATTGGTTTATAACACATAATTCAGAAGTTAATAGAATGGGGCATCTGAAAAAGAAACAACAACTGAATACATTCCACTGTGTTCCGCCTCTATGTGTGGCATTGCTACTATTAGCATCTAGCTATAATATATGTGTCATAAAATCAAGCTTTTAAAATGGGTACAATTAGTGCATATATCGATGTAAATCTATTTACTTAAAAAAATATAGCACATTTACGGTAAACCACAAATAACTGATACAAATTGTAACATATGATTAATTTATATCTGTACTTTGCATTACATTATTTAAAAAAATAACAATTAAAAAATATATAATTTAAATATTTTGTCTTCTTTGGGTTATATCCCTTCGATGTTTATTTTTAACATTAAAATGGCGTTCGATATCTTACGAAGCTGAGATTGCTTATATAAAAACTGCTATTATCGAACACCCCCTTTTTAAACCTCAATTTTCATGTTTAGGTAACAAAGGACACTTTCAAATAAATAGTTGTAAATATTTCTCAGCCTAATTAGAAGCGTATTATATAGTTTTTTTGAGCTGAAGCATCATTAGCATTAAAAAATACCCTTAACCCGAGACTCACTCCACTCTTCCCAAGAGTTCAAAAAATGTGAAATTTTTATACCAATATTACCAATGCACTTTGAATATAAGTAAAAAAATGATCCTCGGGTGAAAATGAAACTAATTATAACTTAACTATCAAGAAATGGACGATGCACAATAAGAATGGACTAGTTTCTTTATAATCATCGAAATAAAGGAGAATTTTAAAAAATACAATGGGGTGTTCGATAAGTACCTTAAAACGAAGGTGTTCGATAGATGTAAGTTACTCTAAATTCTAAATGCGCAGACGAGAAGAACTTTTTATCTTTTACTTTTAAAGTAATTAAAGTGATATTGTTTACAGTTTAGCAATCTAGATTAGATTTAACTTTAACCTAATCATACCTGATAATTAAATATTTATGTTCTAGACTAGATTAATTAAAATTGACTTTTTTTTTGTTTGAAGTCTAGAATCTAGATCTAGAAGTTGAACACTAGCAACATGCTGCCTCCAAAGTTTAAATAACAATTCAATTCGGTCCTGCGACCGTTAGATTCTACTAGATGTGAAAAAAAGTATTTCCGGTCGTTGAACTTTTTTTTTTTCTTTTCTGTAATACACAGAATTAGAGTATTTTAACCCCCTAAATCTACCCAGATTTTTTCCCAGTCTTAATTAATTATAAAGTAATCAAAAATTAATTATATATATATATATATTGTAAATCCAGAAAAGGAGCATTCAATTATGACATCTGAATAAAGAATTGCTGAAGAGAAATTTCTACAAATGAAAGAATAACACAAAACTATAAAATGATATTTAACCTTGGTTAGGAGGTTAGGCCAATAATATTATGTTTAGGACCCCTGAACTAAAAAAAAACAATTAAAAAAAACTAGAACAAAAACAAAATAGAGCAGTGAGATTTATAATAAACGAATAGGCCCTACACATTTGTATAAACACCTTTAGTAAAACCACTAAATTTAGAAAGAAAACTTAAAAGTAAAGTAGATTTATACATAATTACACACTGAACCATAATCTTCAAATACAAAAACAAAACCTAATAAAATACTCATAAGACACAAAGATAAAGTAACATTCCTTGATCCATAGGCTTGGACAAATGTGTACAAATGCTTTTTCTTCTCTGGTGTTATTAGAGCATAGAATGGGTTGCCTGAATCAGCCAAGAAAACCAATGACTTGGCAGAATTTAAGTAATTACTAGATTGACTTAGGACACTCATATGACGTAATATCTTCTTTTTTAAAGTAAAGATCTTACTTCAAACATATAAACAAACTAATTTCGACATATTTGACCAAACTTTATTACTTCCTCAAACATCAATTAAAACATCTTGATATCCAATATCGTGGATTGTAAATGTTACATAACTTATTCCTCATTATTTCTAACGAACGCATGCACCACCTCCCCTTTTATTAAAATTATTGTGATAAATTAACAAGTTTTTCTACATTGAATGTAAATCAAATGAATGTTCATCTGTAGGCGTCAAAATAAGCGAGAATATATATAGTATATACGGTGTAGACCTACTTTATTATGCATATATCTTCCTTACAGCATCTTTTTTTTTTTGGTGGTGGTGGGGGGGGGTCGTGTGGTACATCGGCGCCTTCGACACGGAGTCACGGAGCTCACGGGTACAAGCGCTCTGGACAGTAGTTCGATTGTTTCGGTGGTGCCGGGTTTGAATCCTGCCCGCCGCCATCTTTAATTTCATATCTAGAGAAACTGGAGTTCATTAGATTAAAACTAGTTCGTATTATAATATTATTTAGGCTGTATCATCTACGTGAGGCAGTAAAACTCAATTAGAAGCATTCACTCAAATCGAAGCCTTCATTCAAATAGAAGCATTCATCCAAATAGAAGCATCATTATTTTAACATACTTTAGACAAATTAACCACCTAATAAAATGACTAGATCATGACAACGACTATAGAATCTAGATCTAGAGTATCGAGCATATATTTTCTTCGGGGAAAATTCGAAAATGAATAAGAAACCTAGATTCTAAATCATTTTCAAAATGTTTTTTAAAAATCTTATTTTAATTAATACAGACATTAGCCTACTTCAAAAAGAGAGAAGATGATTATATGTCCTACGCGTCATGCATTTATTATAGGCTATATTTAGTCATGCAACCCGCATTAACCACACACGTTTGACATAAACCAAAATACAAACCTTCTTACACTATAATCGTTTATGTCTTATGCCTTTAATTGTTTTAAACATCATAGAGATCAACACATCATAACAGAAGTGCATTAATTTTCATTAGATTTTTAGTCCAAATCCAACAACGGAGTTTACTTGGTATTAACGACTATAGATTTGATTATGCTGGAAACGGGAATTTCAAGTTGTTTTTTAGTTTCACTTTCAAGTAGGCCTATATTTAAGGCAACGTCTTAGAACAACTGGAATATGCAAACAATATAAATTCAATAATGTTGCTGGCTCCCACCACCAGATACATTATCTTATACATTACAGACCTTATTTTACCGACTTATGAAAAATTACCACAAATGCTCATATAGCCCACCATCTTATTTTACCCCACTTTCCTTTACTTCAAAAACTAAAAAAAAAAAAAAGATAATTATACGTCTTGTGCGTTTTTCATTCTAGTCATGGGTGTTATCAGTGACTTAAACTCTGCGTTTAAACTTAAACTCGTTCGTTTTCTTGGCTGATTTAGGCAACCCATTCCATGCTCTAAAAGCACTAGGGAAGAAGAAGGAGCACTCGTAGGAATTTTCCCTAGCAGACGAGATATCGTTGTGTCTTTCTGAGTATTTTTTTTTAATTTGGGTTTGTTTTTGTATTTGTAAATTATGGTTCGGTGTTTTAGCTTATGCATTTTACTTTACTTTTTAGTCTTCTCTCGGGCATGAAGCGTCTCTAAATTTAGTTAGTTTACACACATGCACCGACATTCTTTGATTCCTATATATAGGGCAACTCTTTTGCATGTCTCTATTATGCGTTATACCTTTTTCTATATAACTGAACTTAATACTATTATAAATCTAAATGCATGTCATAGGCCTATTTGTCAAAAAAGAATATTTTGTAAAAAAAATATTTTTTAAAATCTGGAGGCCCCCTTTAAAGGCCCTGGGTGGGGGGTTACAAAATTGAAGCAAGAAAATTTAGTTTAATCCTTTCGAGCGAAGTTATAATTAAGACATATAGGCCTAGTTTATTTGCATGCAGTGGACAATTTGTACAGTGGATTCTTGTAGGCCTATTTCTAAATTTGGTTATTGAGGACCAAATGGTTGCTTTGGTTTGAGTTTGAGACAATTTTAAAACAGGCCATGTTTAGGTGCAGAGAAACGCAATGAGTCAGTTTGGATTTAGATTTTGCCTGCATTTGTAGATTTGGCCATATAGTCTATTTCCCCCCCCCCCCTCCCCCCGTGTTTAAAAGAATTAGGCTACACATAGGTTATTAGCGCAATAAATTTGTGTATGCCTATAAACCTCCAAAATTTTTCTACAGCCTTTCCTTTGAAACATCGATCACATCACTCGCGTAGATCTAGATCTTTGAATGCGATCTGACGTAACAATCATTATGATAATTACTCATTTTAATTTGTAAAAAAAAAAACAACATAGACCTCTAAATTTTTAAACTTAAGTTTCTACTCAACAATAATGGTGACTTAGTACACACAGGCTTGCCTGCTAAAAAATGTAGGGCCTACATATAGGCCCTCAGATCTAAACAAACCATATCTATTGGTTAAAGGCTTGTAACAAAGACATCATCGGAGAGCAACTAACACTGTTTGTGACGTGAGGTGACTGCGCCTTGTCAACACATGTTATGAGCATCTATCAACAGAACCTCAATATTCATACGCTAATTGGATGTACTTTTTTTCTTCTTCTAAAAGGTATATATTTAGTGGTATTAGAATCTAGCCCGATGGCAGTGCAAAAACGGCCATGTTGTATTCAGTTATATGCTCTAAACCTCTCTGGATTATAGTTACCAGTGGCGTCGCTAGGGATTAGCGATCATTTGGGGGCCCGTGGGGCTTGACCTCTTTAGGGACCCCTGCATTTTGACATGACATGAGATAATGGCTTAATATTTATTGTAAAAAAAAATTTCGAACACTCATTTGGGGGCCTCCTCAAGTGGGGTCCCAGGAGGACATTGGGGTTGCGGCCTTAATTCGTCAGCAGGTGAAAATGTCCAGCTTTTACTCTGTTTACTGAAATGGGGTTGTATCCAACAGTCGAATTCAACACATGCTTAAGTCCCATCGAGTGAGAAATTTGATTCTTAATATAGGTCTACAGCCATGTTTCATGACAATAGGCATATTCATTATTAAAATGTTTGCCTAGTTTAACTTTTGTCTTGTGGTGGATAAGTGGTAAAGCGCTTGGCTTCCGATGTTCTGAATTGAGGGGTATCGGGTTCGAATCTTGGTGAAGACTGGGATTTTGAATTTTCGGGATTTTTTTTAGGACGCCCCTCAGTCGACCCTAATCTAATGACATTATTTGGGAAAAGTTAAGGTGGTTAGTCGTTGTGTTGGCCACAGGATACCCTTATTAACAGTTGTCCATAGAAACTGACGACCTTTACATCATATGCATTATAGATCGCAAGCTCTAAAAGGGGAACTGTATTAGAAGGTAATCAGGGGCCGGTCGCTATTTTGATACGGTTGCAGATTTTCTCATTAGTAGGCCTAATAGGTTCTTTAAGAGGGAAACCTAGAATCCTTCTTGTAAATCTCGATTCTATGGCTAGGATCTTCTTCTCTAATTTTTTAAATTGATAATTCACAAGCATACGAGAAAGTCTCGTATCAGTAAGACTTTTGTACCTTTGACTTTCCAAAGTGTTCTGAGCTAAGCAGGTGCTGCTGTGGACTGTGCTATTCTAGCAAGTAATGCAGGTCTGAAAGTGATACATAATTTTTCTATGACTTGTGCGATTGTTGCCTTACTTTGTAAAAAAATTGCCCTCCTGTGTGACCCTCTTTTGATTGCAGGTTTCTGGTAAACTGCACTTGTCACACTCTTGCGCAAATAGCACAAATGAGTAAAACCTTACTTTGCAGTATTTTCTTTTGTAGCTTCTTTATTATTATATTTTACCACAATCAGTTAAGTAGCACCTATGGTGAGAAGTGGTTTATTGCGTCCAGGCCTATGACTAATAGAGGCCCTGCAGAAGAAGTACAAGTGGGCTATTACTTGTAAGAACTCGTTACTAGATGGAGAGTAAGGACACAATTACACGCAGTAGGTAGTTTGCACAAAATATTGAAATGTCTTTTCGTTTAAGAACATATTTGTCTGAAAAGTGTTCTATATTTCGAATGTTCAGAGTTTAAGTTCAAACCTCCCGCAGAACGACAGGGATGGCAGTGGGCAGGGTATGAATCCGGGACCGAACGATAGTCCAACCGTGACCTTCGTGTGTTGAAGGCAGTGGTCAAGCATGCATAACTCATGACCTGGCAGCTATCCTGAGCCATCTAATGCACTGACACATACAAGATGACTCAATTGTTTGTTTGTTTTGTAGTCACGCTCAACCTTCTGGTTCCTTGATGGAAAGGGGGGGGGGAGGGAGGACCCATCAAACATATTCCTGAACCAGGGTTCACTGGTATCTTTATATTTCACCAATCCTCGACATGCCCATTCCAATTATTACAAGCATGGTGACAATAACACGGCTTTTGTCCAGGGCTTTTGCAAGAGAGGATTTGTGCCTCTCATGGCTTCACTCATATGGAGTTTGGTGATGATGTTGATTAATACACTTTTTTTTGTTGTTATTGACAAACTCAAGACAGTTTGTATAGTTTGTGTTATAAAAGACATAAGAACATTTTTGAACAGGCACACTACGGGCTAACAATGAGAAACAAAAAAATGAACCAAATATATATTTAGTATATGAATGATTTAATAAAAGAACACAGTTTGGGTATTGGGTTGACAATGGGAAGTAGTTTGGTGGATTGGTTTTATCACAGATTGCATATGGAGAAGTGTCTATTTTTGTTTCTTATCTTTCACTGCTGATTGGTTGGCCGCATGGAATCGTCCGTGTAGTAGATACAGGATGGACTCAGGGCTGATCTTCTTTAACTTGTAGAGGGGCGAGGTTGACTCATAGAAGCTTGCCGTCTGCAGCGAAAGGTGGGAAGGGTATTCTCTAGGCCAGCGGTTCTCAACCTTTTAAGCTCGGCGACCCCTCTTTACAATCCCGCACTCTGCCGCGACCCCCCGCTCAGACACACAGCAATAGAAGAATAGACAAAACTATTCATTTTTTCGATGGTCTCTGGAGACCCCTGGCTAATCGTCAATCGACCCCCAAGGGGGTCGCGACCCACAGGTTGAGAACCCCTGCTCTAGGCCGTGGGCAGTAGATATTTTGGGCAGTGGACAGCTGGAGCCGGGAACTGGGCAGTAGGCGCTGAACACTGGGCAAATCTCTGGGCACTGGACCGTAGGCAATGGGTAGTGGGCAATGGGCTTTAGGCCGTTTGTAGTGGGCACTACAGAGAGTCCTTCTCGCTGACAAAGGGGGGGGGGGTCTGGCGTTGTCGGCTCAGGTTTGGTGACGCTGCAGACCCAGTCGACACTGAATATCTGACAGGTGTAGACAGTGCAGATCTAGTGGTGATAAAGACTGCACGTCTAGTGTGCGTAATATTGCAGCACCAATAACAACCAGGCTGAAAAGAAAGAAGCACTTAGAAACTTCCTCATGGCAATAGGTAGGAACTCTCATATGCCATGCAATCAATCAGATTGTGCATATGAGGCATAGAGCTCACTCCTTTTAATTAATACATTTTACAAAATGCGAAACAAGGGGGATAACTACATTTAGTGGTGCAACTGGCAGATCAAAGATAAGCCATGATGTTAAGATCATACAAGTAAACCACAGGTTTAAACTTGGTACTTAAATATTACATAAAACAGAATAAAAGGGAAATAAACAGTGGATGTATGACATGACGTATTTAGAAACGTCATCCAAAATGTTTAAACTCGGAGAGGAAAATATCTGGTAATGAAACCAACATAGAGGAAGAGAGATACACATATCTCTAGGGGCAACGTTATATAAATCATTATGAATAAAGTGGTAAATATGCAGAGATAAAAAAAAAAGGGGGGGGGAAGATTATAGATCAAATCTTATTCATAACATAGTGATGTTGAATAAAAGTAAAATTACAATGACCGTAAATGCCACAGTCTGGCGTGGTATTGCACACGACGTCACTAAAATAAATTGGCATGTCCTACAGTAAAATATATTCATAAATCTAGTAAGAGAACAGATGATTCGGGATCTTTTGTAAAAGATCCGATCGCTACAGTAGATTTAGGCATAGTCTTAAGGAATACACATAATAATACACATATAACAGATTTGTATAAATAAGAGCAACCTACCAATGTTGTTTTAAAAAAAATACAGGCAGATATAAGATAGAAGCTTGGCCTGTTTAGTGGAGAAATCTGTTGGGCGGGTGTGAGTGTCTGTTTGAGTTTCACCCTTCTCTTATATAGATTGGGCCTGAAACTCATTAGCATAGCCACTAGTGCCGGATCCAATAGATTTTGGGGTATTTTAAATCTTAGTTTAAAGCAACCTTGATGCTAGACCCAATGATATTAAAGCTTTCTAATTCCTAACTTTCCCGCGTCCAGTCGAATTGAACCTTGAATTTTTATTAATCTAATTAGAGGGCCCTATCTAAACTTATGATCAGGTCAGGAGTTAACTAAGGTGGCAATTTGGAAAGTTATCTTTTCCCTAGTAACTACTTGGAGAGAGAAGATGTCACTAACAACTGACTCTATTGTTCAGCGGACGTTTTTCTTTTTATGGGCGGACGTGTCCTGCCCGAGAAGGAGAAGAGGATGGTGCAGATATCAATTTGGTTACCGACCTTGCTGGACGCGGGGAGGGCGGGGGGGTTAGTTGGACGAAGGCCATACGGGATGAGTTCATGGACTTTAATGTACTGGGTCAAGGGAAGGGCAATTAAATGAAAATCAAAATTTCTAACAGCAAAACTTTCTCTCGAACGTTTTAAAGCGCAAATGAAACTTTTATATGCAAGCGTTTACGTATCGTCACACACCCCTTCGCCCCCCACCCCCTCCCGAAGTTCTGAATATAGGTAGTGTAATAAATCCGATTACAGTGTGATCTTGTCGTATTATTAAAAAACAATTTCGTCACTTAGCTGCACCCAATCGATGCACATTTCCTGTGAGCAGCTTTTTAATGTTTCTAATGACGCAAAAGTAAAATGACTTCAAAAGCATTGCAATGTTATGAATGTTTTGATAGTATAAAGTATAAACGATAGTCACAGCTAGGCTAGATAATTTCTTGAATATTGTCTTCAATAAATTAAGCATTGAAAAAAAAGATGGAAAAGTGTTTGGTACAAGTTCTCTGTTTGAGAAGCCTCAACTAAAGAAAACATACAGAAACTAGAACAGACTCAAAATAGAGACAAATATTCACATTTGATTAGAGTATAACACCGTCAGTAAAATCACTAAATTTAGAGACACTTTAGGACAGAAGAATAAAATTAAAGTAGCAATAATATGTAAAACAATTCACCATAACTTACAAATAAAAAAAAACCTAATAAAAATACTTAGAATGTCACAAAGATAAAGCATATTTCTTATTCCATATGCAAAGACAAATTTATACAAGTACTCATTCTTCCCAGATGCCATTTGAGCATGAAAAAAAACAAACAAAACAAAACAGAGTTTAAAACCTTCTAACTAAGCATGCATGGCTAGAGTAACACATGGATACTTGTAGATCTTCTCTTACGAAGTAACGTCTGCACTTTATAAGATAAGTTTAAGGCGGATCTAATTTAGAAAACAAATGGATAACTGTAAAGTGAAGAAAGTTGGCAGGATTCGGACGCACTGTTCGACCTTATTTACTTTATCATATCATCCCTCAGTTTACCTCAAAAAGGAACGTGCTGGTGGAATCGCTCGGAGGGAATTTTAAAGCTGATTAGACAACGTGAATAGGGAACAGTCCTGTCTCTTGTTGGATGGAGTGAAAAGCTATATTAACATAGAGTCAACTTCAGGACTGAAGTCTGGTGTTGATATACGAGTGCAAGCCATATATTGTCCGCAATGTGGTTAAAAATGTAACTGTAATAGAAATAAGAAAGGTATATTTACAAGATTTTTCAACATAGTCTCCCCTTGCTTTTCAATACACTTGGTTTAACATAGCCTCCCCTTGCTTTTCAATACACTTGGTTTAACATAGTCTCCCCTTGCTATTTAATACACTTGGTTTAACATAGCCTCCCCTTGCTTTTCAATACACTTGGTTTAACATAGCCTCCCTTTGCTTTTCAATACACTTGGTTCAACATAGCCTCCCCTTGCTTTTCAATACACTTGGTTTAACATAGCCTCTCCTTGCTATTTAATACACTTGGTTTAACATAGCCTCCCCTTGCTTTTCAATACACTTAGTTTAACATAGCCTGCCCTTGCTTTTCAATACACTTGGTTTAACATAGTCTCCCCTTACTTTTCAATACACTTGATTCAACATAGTCTCCTCGATTCAACATAGTCTCCCCTTGTTTTTCAATACACTTGGTTCAACATAGTCACCCCTTGCTTTTCAATACACTTGATTTAACATAGTCTCCCGTTGCTTTTCAATACACTTGGTTCAACATAGCCTCCCCTTGCTTTTCAATGAGCTTGGCTCATCGTTGCACAAGCTTCCCGAAGCACTCACAAAGGAGGGCTAATCCGTCATGACAAGGGAACTAATCTCTAACCTCGAAGGAACTAATCTGTCGCGACAATGGAACTAGCCTAGAAGGAACTAATCTGTTGTGACAAGGGAACTAACTCGTAGGCTAAAACCTTCTCAGGCTTCTCAAGCCAACATTCTAAGCACTCTGCCAGTGAAGAGTCTATGAACAAGGAAGAGTGTATAGTTATATAATGTCCTATTTTGTGTTTGTGTTCACTAAGCCTCAGACGACGATCTATAAAGGGGATTAATTCAGCTTATACCACCCCTTTAGTCAAGTACAATTTCTTTCACGTGTTAATTAACTAATTGGTTATTTTTTTAAATTGATTCTTGTGTTGTCAGGTACAAGAAATAATTGTGCAAAATTTCAGCTTGATCCGAGATTGGGTGTGGGAGAAATAACGTGTACAAACGTTTTACCGGACAGACAGACAGAGTGAGTTGATGTAAGCTCTGTAACAATCTGTTTCTTCTCGCCTCATAGTGCAACTACAAAATTAGGACAATACTCTCTCACACACACACAACGCTAGCACACACACACACACACAACCAATCTTTGAATTGCTTTGAATCAGTCACATGATTTTCAAAAAGGTATTTATCCCTCCCATAGGCTTTGCCTGAGTAAACCTTTGTCAGTTTGTGCAATACCTTTATTTAACTCATACCTCCGTGGAAACTAAAACCTTCTGGGTGGGTGGCCTAAAAAAAAACAACCTGAACACGGATCTCGAAAACGGCTTTAACGATTTTCCTAGAAATTTGACAGCTGGTGAAGGCCTATATCGTGGGAAAAATAATTACTAGCTCGTTGGCCGCACTGGGAAAACTCTACATCCACCCCTCATAATTTTTCAAACTATAAATAGAAAATAATTGAAATTTGGTTAGAGAACCAGAAAATATTTATCTTGAACGGACTTTATTGTCTTCGGCCGAAGCAGGGCATGTTGGCGACGCCGATGTTGAGATTTTTTTGCGCATCATCTTTTAAGGCAAGATCTAAAGCAGGGATTCTCAACCTGTGGGTCGCGACCCCTTGAGGGTCGATTGACGATTTGCCAGGGGTCGCCTAAGACCATCGAAAACATGGATTGTTATTGTCTGATCTTCTATTGCTGCATGTGTGTGTGTGTGGGAGGGGTCGCAACATAGTGGGGGGGGGGTGTAAAAAGGGGTCGCCCAGCATAAAAGGTTGAGAACCGCTGATCTAAAGGCTTATCATTGGAATATTATAAAGTCTAGTAGATCTAATCCTGATCTATACATTCGCTTAACCAGGGTTCTTTCTGTGTGTGTGTGTGTGGGGGGTACATTTTTTTCTCATATTTTCTAATATTAATATTTATTAACCGCTCTATAAGTTCTATTGAGGAGATATTGTCTTTAAAAAAAAAATGTTTGTCTTGTTTGTTCTCAACTCACAGTTTTTGAGGCTCTTTGTTTTCAGAAGTATTGCATTCTCATTTTTCATTCCCACCTCCACATGCAAGCAATCTCGTTCACAAAGACGTGTCACTGTGTTCAAAGATTAATGTTTGTATCCCAACCAGCAACGATCGTATTCCGCAGGCCGCGTCACGGCAAGTGCCAAATCGGGTCTGAGTAAGACAACGCGACAATAAAAGCTGAACTGCCAGGCGAGGTCATTGCAAAAATAAATTAACTTACAGAAAGACCAAAAAAAAATAAAAATGTATAGACAGACGAGCGCGTGATCATTCCATGTTTAAAACTCTGGATTTCCACCTCGTAAATGAGACAGTCAGTGTAAGTGAGTGTGTATAAATGCGTCTGAGTAACACATCGTCCTGTGTGTGTGTTAATACTTCTGAGTGACACATCGTGTGCTTGTGTGTGTGTGTGTGTGAACACGCCTGAGTAACACATCGTCGTATGTGTATGTAGGCGTGTGTGCGCGCGTGTGATTGTGTGACAAGTAACTAATTGTTTTAATAAAGGATAGTCGTGTAGTATATTGATCTTGCTAGGACATATACCTTTTCAACCGATAGGGTTGCCTGAATCAGCCTCGAAAACCAATGACTTAAATGAGCGCTTTCCTTCGCTCAGTTGGCCATACAAGAGTCGTTTAGGGATGCGGCGGTCTTCCATTCTGCAGACGTGTCCTGCCCATCGCAGCTGGGACTGCATCAGGATTGTGTAGATACCACGTTTCATATCTAGTGCCTATAATAGAGTCTAATAAAGAGGAGCCGGGAAACTACTCTACCGATTCTTATTTCAAATTATTATGAGTTGAATTTTCATATTATATATATAGATATATAATAAGGCTAGTCTTCGAGTCCGTAGATTAGTGAGGAATGTAGTATTTCCCGTGGCTGCGCAGTCCCAGCTGTGACCTACATATTTTGCCACATACAGGGCAAGCATAACCATTGTCCGCAGGCGGTCGATTTAGATTTTCTTTTCGCCGTCTGCGTTTGTCCTCGACACCAGATTTTCTGTTGGTCTCAAATGTGTATCCCGCGGCCTTCGTGAGTGACCTCCAGCTGTCTCTTTCTGAGGCCGCATGCAACCAGGTGTTCTCCTCTATGTCAGCCAAGGAAAGTTGACGCCTAAGCTGGTCTTTGAAGCGTTACCGTAGGGCGCCTCTGTTACGTTATAATTAGTATAAACGCTATATTATTAAACGAACTGGATTAAACGATACAGCCTATTACAGACAGAACAGTTTAGGACCATCCAATGGACTTCATTCACCAATCGTAAATAAACACATTTAGCCACGTCATAATATTGATAAAACAATGAAAAATTCGTATCACGTGACAGCCACTATGGATTACATAATTTGTATAGAAGATATATAGAATCACGTGGCTAAATGTTGTTTGCTTACGATTGGTGAATGAGGTCCATTATTCAAAACATCCACGTTTACATGTTGCTACCACTCTACGAGCATAATGAGTGGACTAACACATCCTTTGACCATCCAGATGTCAACTATATCACTTACAACGTCACGTGTAACGGGAGTGTTTAAGAGAGACTGTGGTAGGAACGTAGGCCCTATATTTTGTGTGCTATCGTAGAATTCCTTCGCTCTGATAATGTATTGTTTATGTGCCATGCACAAATGTAAGACCAATTTCATCATAAATAATAAAGGTGAATAAAATTTGAGAAATGACGTAATTTTTATTCTCCGGCGCTGCCAGGGTTTAAGCACAGTTTCTGAACGGTGTTAAACTCAAATGTTGTGAAAACTGGAACTTACTGTTTTCAAAAAAATCAATACTTCCAAGTACAACTGTGAATAATTAACTATGAACAATTTTGGATCTTCGCTCTTTGTAATGAACATGAGAAACTGATCTGGTTTGGTCCACTCGCTTATGCTCCTATAGCTGCGACTATGACTTTATAATTGATGAACTCCAGCGGGTATATTACAATGAACAGTGTAAATGATCATCTTCTCTATATATAATTCTCTTCTTCCCTCAACAGTTTAAACGAGTAGTAAGGAGTATCGGAAAGATCACTCACAAGAGGGGGGGGGGGGGGGAGAACACGTAGTCACAACCTAGCAGGGCAGCAGGACCGTTGCAATATCACTCTTTTTTTTTATTTCTACCTCACGTTAAAAAAAAAGGGGTGGGGGAAGTAATCTACGCTGTAGTAACTATCGGATGGAGTTATCCTAGGTAATTTAAAAGAGTGACAAAACAAAAGACAATTTTCGTCTGTATATTTCAGGAGATTGGTATGAGTTTTAAAAAGTCTTTAATAATTTCCGGATATTTCCAGGACTTTTTCATTTATTTTGCAATTTCAGGAGATTTCCAGGACCTCCTGTTAAATCGACATGAGGCCGCGGGAAATCTGTTATAAGTTATAAAATGGTTTATTTAATAATTTATACACCTAAAATTAGCGCGGGTCCTATAAAAGTGCTGGGCCCACTGCGGTCGCATAGGTTGCAGTGGCCTAAGGTTGGCCCTGCAAAATAGCGGCGTATGCTACGCCGCCGGTCGACTATTAACTATATAGGCCTACAATTTCTCAATAACCTTGACTGCTCGACAGTAGTAGCCTATACGGTCTGGACGTGGATGCGTTAACCTGTTTGTCTTGTGTGTTGGTGTAAGTGAAAGTATAATTTGAATATAAAAAAAAATAGATAGAAACAAAAATATGCCGATAAAGGTTCCCCATCTATTATGTTAAGAAGGATCCTTTACTTATATAGTGTTAAATATTTAACGGACAGGGTCTGCGTCAATTTTTAAAAATAAGTAACTAGTTAGACATATCTAGTAGGCCTATATGTGAATAAATGAATATCAACAACATGGAAACATTGTTGGGAGAAATTGCGATAATTGTCGGCAAATAAACTTGTTTCTGATATTATATTGGAGGTGCGGTGACTGAACGGTAAAGCGCTTGGCTTCCGAAACGGGGGTCCCGGGTTCGAATCCTGATGTAGACTATGATATTTAATTTCGGAATCTTTGGGCGCCTCTTGAGTTCACACAGCTCTAATGGGTACCTGACATTAATAAGGGGAAAGTAAAAGCGGTCGGTCGCTGTGTTGGCCGTATGCACCCTCGTGTACCGTGGGCCACAGCAACTGATGACGTTTACATCATCTGCCCTAGAGATCGCAAGGTCAGAAAGGGAGAACTTGAAGATAATCTACTTCCTAGTCGAAACCTCTGTCTGGAGGACGGGAACGCCTATCTATCTATCTATCTATATCTATCTATCTATCTATCTATCCAATGCTTTTTTGGTACCGGCACCTTGTTCAATGTGGGGAAAAAGTTATTATTTTTCTTGTATTTTAAAGTTTATTATTAATTTATAAGTAGTTAAAAGTTAGGCAATCCATCACTGATTACCGGCACCTATTTTTTTTTTTTTTTACAAAAGCACTGTATTTATCTACCTATCTATTTATCTATGTAGGCCTATCTATTATAGCCACAGTAGGGCCTATTATATAACCACAATAGGGCCTACATTAAATAGAAACTATCAATAAGATTAGCGACAAAGATCCGTTTCCGCTAACGTGTACAAAGTAGCCTACTCTGTAGATATCTGGTGAGGCAGAAAATGGGGGGAGGGGGATATCTGGTGGCCAGATAATGAATGAAGGGGAAGTGGGTTATTAAGCACGTATTGCCTCTAGTTTTATGACTCTGGCTGCACCAATTAACATAATGCTTGCTTTTAATACAAAAAAAAAAATAAAAAAAATATAGCTCTGCTGGAAGATCCACGTGCCTAGAGTTGAGAGGGGGGGGGAGCCAATTATCCAGACAGGTTCGGGAGTAGCATGTGTCACTTGATTATCTCATGTTGATTACAGGCTAGAGTCGGGCTTGCAGTTTGATAACAAAGTCTGAAACAACGTTTTACCAAGTGAACAACAAACGTTATTTAATTGTTGAAGGGAAGCAAATATTCTTACAGTTTTGTTTTCAAAAGTCACTCCAGGTGTATCCTCAACTCCAAACAATATATTCTTAGTATATATGTATTTACATACAGTTATAAAACTGGTTATGTTATTCGTGATTATAAAGCAATGAGAATGATAGATATATCTGCACTAGGAGTTCAACAAAATAGAAAAAAAAATGGGTACAATATAGATATATCGAATTGACATCATAACATAAACTTTGTAATTGTATTTTCTAGAGCGGTATTCATAATGTAGACTATTCGATCGTTTAATTGGTAAGATAGCGGTAGTTTAAAAGTAGATTTTATTATTAAAGAGATGACAGTTAATGATTCATGTTCAGGGGTAAAGATGTAGAGTGATTCACTCTAGCTGAAGATGAGATGGATGTGCCGAAAGTTCTAAATAAGTAGGGCCTACATTTCGCACTTAGAAAATATGAGAGATTATATCTCTCTGTCTCGGCATGATTTAGTCCGGTGAATTCGGCCTATGCGCAATTCCGGTTGACCAATAGTAAAAATATGACCACTAATGCTTATATGACACTAACAGAAGTTTATTAACAAGAGAAATTGCGATTATTGTCTGCAAATAAACTTGATTCTGATATTATATTGGAGGTGCGGTGACTGAACGGTAAAGCGCTTGGTTTTCGAAACGGGGTCCCGGGTTCGAATCTTGACCACAATGAACTAGATCTATTCTAAATGGCTGCCTGGTCGTTCGGACTTCTCCAAGGGTCCCGGGTTCATTCCCTGCCCACTGCCATTCCCCGTCGCCCTGAGAGGGGGGTTTAGACTAGGAAGTAAATTTTCTTCAACTCTGGAGGAACATCCGAAATATGTCAAACATCTTTACAAAACATTTTCAATGAATCAGCACATTTGCGCGTCTGTGCGAGGATAGCATACAATGAACATTTCACCATATTCACTGTCTTAGTGAAGTTCTCATAGACCTTACGATTACTTCATGTGTAACTCTTGACAAAGCTTCTATCAACTCACTTCATCAGTCTGATGTCTGATACAAAGTTTTTACAGTTATTCCTCCCACTTCCCGGTATCGCATCAAGTTGAAACATGAATTAATTAAAAAAAAATATTAACCAATGAATTAATTTTGACTACTGTAGAAAAATGGCAAGTAAATCAAAATATGAATTGATATGACATAAATGTGCAATTCTTTTCCCTCTACAAGCTTTACTCAACAATGTTTTTTTTTTAAACATTTTACTTTTTTTTTTTTTTAACTTTAAGTCCACTTACAAAACATTCTTTAATTAACGGTCTAGATTCAATTATAGATTTTGCGCGCTTCATACCAGCTGTGAGCTGTCATTAGTAGCTATAACTTTTGACAGCTGGGTGGGGTAGGGGGGACGCAGGGATGATTTTGTCCATGTGGAAACAGTGGCGTAGCAACTAGCAAGGTACTTGTAGGCCCTTGAAATAGCAATGTAGGCCTACTTGTAGGCCCTTGAAATAGCTATGTAGGCCTACCTGTGGGCCCGGGTTCAAGTAGTGTTGTTGCCAACAAAAAAAGATAGGTGTAAAACAAACAAAAAAGGTTTCTACTACATTTACGGTAAAGATTTAAACATGAATTATTCAAGTCAGAAACACCGTGTAAATAACAGAAGCCGAAGCCAAAACAGGTCAACTGAAATGCAAGAAGCTATGTAGTTTGAAGCTTTCTGAACTCTCGCTGGAAAATGGATTCCCCAACCTCAGTTCATATCTTGCTGTAGGGCCAACAAAGTGATAAGCCTAGTTTCTAGCAACTTTATCGAGTAGTTTATACTATTTTAATTCATGAAAGACACCCTAGTGAACGTGGGGCCCATATTCTTTCACGAGTAATAGATACAGTGTCCTTACACTTTTTTCTCAAAACTAATTAACGGCTATCTTTTTAATGCCCCCGTGAGTCGTGGGTTCGGTGATGGAATGGATTATAAAAAAGATCATATATACTACCATTTAGTTTATCTGAGTAGGGTTGTATTCTTCTAGATCTGGTATCAAAACAAATCGTTAAATATCAATCTCTTTCCAAAAAGCCTTTCGTCAACAATATTATGTGTACCAATCGAAAAATTTTTAGATTAGGTGCCCTTTTAAAAAAAAAGAAATTCAATCCAATTGAAAACAAAAGTATCCGAAATAAACTGATATTGTAGAATAGCGTAGAACCAAAAGAAATCTAAATCTGCGTGATTAAAACACAAAAAGCGCACAATACTTACTTGAAACCTGCAAACTGCTCAGATCTAACAACAGTTCTTTCTAGATTCTAAACCCAACAGAAACAAAGCCCCGACACACAATCCAAAGCAAGCTGAATAATTTATTGATAATGCACAAATTTAGAGCCGGAAACATGTATCAGGTTAAAGCCAAAGTTAATTGTACAACCAACGAATGACCATGCATGTGCAGACGTGTTTCTAAGTTAATGCCCTTGCTGCAAAAACAAAACAAAAAGAGAAAAACAACCTGACAGCACATTTGTTTTTTTTTTAAACCTGCAAGCGAAAAGAGTAATAAACTTTAATGATCTAAAGCTGAAACATAGATATGTCTTTGTGGAGCGAATCTAAAGCAAGCCTGTGTACGTTTTAAATTTAAAACTTATTTGTTGGTAAAGGTGGAAAATTCATGTCAATGCTTGGGAGGGTATTGTGACTGCACGACACTGTTATGTTACACAGCTGAAGATCAATACCTTCTCAATCCAATAAAAAAAGATGAATTTTTTTTTTGTTAAAAGAATATTTAGGTTATGTACAGGACAATGTAGAGTCTACTTTAGACAACTATAATTCATTTTCTATCCAGTTCTATCAACACCAAAACATCCTCTTAGGAATGTAGAGTCATGGTGATGCCACTGTGCAAAGCACATATCTGTCCACAGAAGTGAAGAGACTCAACTCTGCAGCATCTACCCTGCACTTAAACCTTTAGCAATTAACAAGAGAATAAGGACATTACATTGAAGACCAAGATTTTAAAATGAAATGTTCGGGTTAAATACTGGGTAAAGAATAGAAGCAGTTGAAAAGATAAAAAAAAACCCACTTAGTAAACTCTGGTTGAATAATTGATCTAACCTCAATTCACTTCTTGTTAAAGAACATTAAGGGGCGTGGTGGAGGAGTGATAAAGCAGTTAGTTTCTGAACCAAGTGGTCCCAGGTTCAAATCTTGGTGAAGACTGGGATACTTAATTTCGGGATTTTTACTGAGTTCACCCAAATCTAATGGGTACCTGAATTGAGTTGAGGAAAGTAATATGGTTGGTCTTTGAGCTGGCCGTTAACCCTCCTCGACCATAGAAAAAGATGATCTTTACATCATCTGCCCTTGAGATTGCAAAGTCTGAAAGGGGTACTTACTTAAAGAACATTAAAGGCCAAAAAACCTTTCTTCTTATTAATGATAACAAGCTAGCAAACCTAGATTCTAGTGACTGTATTGAGACAGTGAGTCTTTAATACTGTTCGTTTTTAATGAGTATAAAAAGAAATTGACTTAATAATATGTAAATAGGGTTAACCTTAAAGCACCTCCTACATTTGTTAATTCAATAGGCATACATAAATATACAGCAAAAGTAAAAGTGAACACTAATTAAACATTTTTAAGGGAAAAAAAAACAAGCAAATAGCATGATTAAAAAAATAAATAAAAGATTTTTTTAAAAAGATACAAAACCAAAATAAGCAGATAATAGCAGGCAGTGCAAACTTTTCTTTTTACTAAGTTGGTCCTAAAAATAATATTTAAAATAAACATAAAAAAACAAAACAAAACAAAAAAACAACAACTTTGAAACAAATTTAACTGACATGAATTAACGATGCCCACTCAAACTGATTTTAAAGTGCAGTTTTTGAATCGCTCTTATTGATTATTCAGTTAAATACACACCTCTGGGAATAATTAATAGATCTATTAGTAGCCAGCTACTCAAAACTAATGCTGAAAATTTCACTTTGTACAAGAATATTGGGAAAAATCAAAGAATTAGTCTGGATAACTGGTCATTCCATTTTGCGTATCTTTTGGTCTGCTGAAATTAAAAATCAACCAAGTGTACTTGAAAAAAAAGGGGTGAAAAATTCTGGTCTTCATTATGCATGTACTACCAGTACCAATATTGTAGACTTTCTACTGACTATTGTCCAAACATTAAATAGAAAGCAGAATAGGGCGTCCCAAAATTATGTTTTGTTTAAAAAATTAGAAGTTAATATAAGTGCATATAAAATCTTAAAAGTTTCTAGAGTTTCATATTATCTGTAAATTTTTCGCACATACACAAAAAAAAAAAAGAACACACCAGATAATAAAGGGAGTGGGCAACACCTGTGATTCAGTCTTACTCATAAATTACATTGCACTCAAAACTCACACCGAAATCACAGCAACAGTCGTGGATAGTGTTCATGTGGGTAGTGTACATCATACACAACTTTTGATCAATATGAACTGCTTTTTTATATCTTTATTTTAAAAATAGTTTAGATCTGTGTACATAAAAAATATTTACACTTTTAAAACAAAGGGACCATTTTAGAGGATCAAAAAAAAAAACACAACCTTTGAACCTATTTCAGATGTGAGATATAATGAGCTTTAAATGCTGTATTTATTTATGCAGCTATTTTTCCATGTTTAAAAAAGGGTTATATATATGCGCATACAATAATTTTAACAAAAATGGGTTCGCTTTCAGAAATCAAAAAGATGCTCTTATAATGAATAATAGGAAGATGATGGAGGAATAGAATTTTCACAAGTGCTTTTGAGAAAATGTGATAGATAGCACTAAAACAATAGAGGCTTTTCTGTTAGGAAACTATTTCAAAATTGAAAGGAAGAAATAGTCCATCTGTGCCTGAAGTCATTCATTTATTTATTTAATAATGATTTTACCATGAAGCTTGCAAGCAGAGCCAACATAACGTTGAGAGAAGTAGAAGGCCTGTCAGCAGTTGACACAACTCATTCATGCCATGTATGCAGCCAGTTTTTTTATAGCTAGGATTGGACTTTACAGTCATCTTCGAATTCATAGGAATGGAGAAATGTGCTCATCTTTGACCACGAAGGAGGAGCTATATCAAGCAGACAAAGCCTGAATTTAAAGCAAACTAAACTGGTATGCAGTGTATAGTGAGTTGTTGCCTGAGTATAACATATACACAACTAAAGTAAAAAAAAAAAAAGTAAAGTTCCCCTTTCAGACCTTGAAATTTATAGAGCAGTCGATGTAAAGATCATCTGTTTCTGTGGCTCACGGTTAACTATGATGTCAAGTGGCCAGCACAACAAGCAACCGCCTTTACTTTTCCCCAACTAATGTCAAGTACCCATTAGAGCTGGGCGAACTGAGAGGCACCCAAAGATCCGAAAATTAAAAATCCCAGTCTTCACCAGGCATCGAACCCATGTCCCCAGTTCGGAAGCTAAGCATTTTACCACTCAGCCACAGCACCTCCATATACACAACTGCATGTTTCAAATTTAATTGAAGAAAAACAAATAAACCCAGCTTTGATAGCATTCAAACAGATTCTTTATGTTTCTCCTTGGGTTTCAGATTAAAAAAAAACCCAACAGCTTTGATGGCTGTAAAATTTGGGACACCCAAATGTAGACCTTACAATTTCCCAAGGTGAATGTGACAATAATTTACTATTTATAAGGCAATGTTTACAAAACAAAACATTGTGAAAATATTTCTTTTCTGTAAATTGATATTTTAGGCACATATAAGCACATGAACAAAATTAGCGTATCACAGGTGAATTGGGTTAAACCATGAAATACATTTGGGTTTGCAGGATATGATTCATCATACTATTCCCCCAAGACAAAAAATGACAAAGCACAAAGTTATGGAAATCCACACAGGATCAAGTTGGAATAGTGTGCCTGGTATTCTTGGCTTATATTATATAGGGTATATCAGTCACGGCACAAAACTACAGTGCAATGCCCTCAGCCCCCCACCCCCTGATGACAGAGATAGTCATCATCGAAATACAAGGGACAAATTATATATATATATATATATATATATATATATATATATATATATATATATATATATATTCTAAACATGGTGTGGAAAGTGATCAATAAATACTGGTAAAAAATATTCTTTAATAAGTAGAACAAATAAACAACCATCTATATACACAAGGTAATAATCATATAACTGAACATATCTTTAGGGTGGTTACATTAGCACGACTGTAAAGATTTGAGAACTATAGGCTAAAACAGAAAAACATTGTATACAAAAATTTAAGGTCTAAAAAGTAATAGACATTTTAAGCTAAGATCATGGTCTAGGGACTTGAGCACTAATATCATACAGGAACAAAATCTAGGGACTTGATATTTAATAAGAAGACTGAATTTCATACATGGGATAAAATCTAGGGACTTGAAGTCTGATAAACTGAAAGCATTCCATGCATAAGATATGACCAATAATTTTGAGGTTTAATAAATAGAAAATAATCCAGACTAGGGACACGTGATCAATGGACTTAAAAGACTAATAAATAGATGTTCTATGGACAATGGTATGTTCAACCTGAGTGTACAAGAGACATTAGAAAGTAAATTCTGACATACTCATTATTCACAAGGTAAAAGACTAAAGTGTTGGTGAATGACTGTTGAAATGGTACTGTCAGTGTTTTCTGGGTCCACAGTTCTCTCCACATAATCCACATTATTAGCACCATCCACCAGGATAATTGTAGAGGTCCTGAAAATAAAAAAGTCATTTGAAAGAAAATGTCATTAAAAAAAAAATGTCAATGGAATGAAAATAATTCACACTTTTTTATAGTTAAAGATAGTTGATAAAGAGTATTTTATGAAGGTGCAGTAAAGTAGTAAAGTCATCTGTTTCGTGACCTACAGTTGACAAGGGTGTCATGTGACCAGCACAACAGCCAACCGCCTTTACTTTTGCCCAACTAATGTCAGGTACCCATTAGAGCTGGGGGCCCGAAGATCCCAAGATTAAAAATCCTAGTCTTCACCAGGATTGGAACCCTGGCCCCGGTTCGGAAACCAAGCGCTTTACTGCTCAGCCACTGCTCCTTCTTGAAGGTGCAGTATGGGACAGAAAAAGAGCTAGTTAACTTGGTGATCTGCATAGATATTACTTCTGCAGCAAAAAAAACCCTCACATCATGACCAATAGCCATCGGCATCAGTATTGGAAGCGAAAAGCTGGTAAGTGTCAGTAATTTTAAATACCTTGGAGCTACTGTTTCAGACATAGGAATTGAAAGAACCTAAACTACTACTTTTGCTAAGCTCATAACAATTTGGAAAGACAAAGGTTAAGCCCTCGGCACTAAAACCAGACTGATGCGCTATTGGTCATGGCCACATTCTAGTATGCTTGCAAATCTTGGACGCTAACAGAACTAAAGAAGAGGATCCTAGCAATAGAATTGAGAAAGATCTTAGGTATCAACTACAAAGACTACATTACAAATAAAGAGATTGGGAACAGGATCACAATGGCCATTGGGTCCCACGATGACTTGCTGACCACAGTAAAAAAAACCCTAAAACTTTTAGGTAATATCACAAGGTCCTCAGGGCATGTAAAGACCTTCCTTCATGGAACTGTACCAGGAAAAAGAAGAAGAGACACAAAAATAGGGATGGAAAGACAACATTTAAGAATGGACAGGCCTATCTCTAGAAGAGATTCTACTCAAGACAAAAGACAGGAATGGAGGAAGACAGTTGACAGATCATGTGAGATGCCCCAACAGTTCAAGGTTCAACAGACTAAGTGAAGATGATGCAGACTGTCATCACAATGGTCTGGACTTCAAACACTGCAAAATATAATGTTTTCATTTGTGAAGGAACATTCAAGACATATTTAGTATTAAAAAAAACAAATTGTAAACTGGATTTGGTCCCTTCTTCCCCTAAACAGCAACACTTCCAAAGAAACAGCTGCCTGGTCTTCTGGTATGCGATTCAAACTGTCATCACAAAGTTTGAGCCCTGACAACTTTAATCCTCTACAATCCTGCAGGAGCTTCGATTAGATGTAATGTTTGATACGATAAAATAAAACAAACAAAATAAATGAGGAATACAAATTTCTTGAAGGTAGCTCCAAAATAGGATGCTGACTTGTTATTACAGAGATAAAAAACGATCTTAATGTAGTGTGGCTCAGAGATTGAAAAGAAATAAATAACTATCTCACAACAGGAAGCATGGCCGAGATTGGTTGCCTATTTCTGCTCAGGGGACATGGGTCTGAAAAGGGTACTTTTTTTTTAATGCTGTACAGCTATAAGTTTACTAAAATTTGCAGTGCCAGTGGGTACAGAGTGCTGCACTAAGTTAGCTGGTGAAAAGATGCATCATAGTTAAATTCTTAAAAAAAACTGAAAAGTGATCCAACTTACACATAGGGTATACTCTAAATCCCAGATGTCAGGAAACCTTAACTACAAAACTCAAATCTTTTGATATTATCAAAACTTAAAAAAATAAATCCTTCAATAGTAGTATTTTTAAATTTTGGAGATTATCTAAGTTAGTTCCAAGTATTACATATACTTATGTTTCATTCAATTTCTAAAACAAAATGACTGACCTTGTTCCATATCTTGCCTGCGGAGAAATAACATTGATTGCTGACTGTTGACCAATTCTATCAGGGCTATAGCCAACACTTGTGCCAGCTTTTTCTAAAACTGGGTCAGGCAAAAGTCTAATAAATAAAGTAGAAATAGAAATATTAGTACATTGACAGGACTTAACAGCTTTTGGGCATGATTTTGTTTTAAAGTTTATTTTGCTAAGACTTACTGTGTTTTATCAGACATAAGTTGTAAGAGGTTTTCTAGAAGGAGGTCTTTTGTGCTCACTTTTGGATATTTGGAGACTATCTGGCCAAACTTTTGTCTGCCTTGCACAACTTTCTGAAGTGGAAATTCCAACGGTGAGTTTGACACACCAAAAAAAGCTGTTTAGATTTCATAAACATTGTTTACGATTAATTTATCAAAATAATTGTTTCACTAAAAAAAGTTCAACAATTAAAATTATTATAAAAATGTGTTTTTGTATATATCCTTTATTTCTAATAAATAATGTTTGGTAGTCAAGCTGACACACCAAAAATAGCTGTTTAGATTTCATAAACATTGTTAACGATTAATTTATCAAAATAATTGTTTCACTAAAAAAAAGTTCAACAATTAAAATTATTATAAAAATGTGTTTTTGTATATCCTTTATTTCTAATAAATAATGTTTGGTTGTCAAGCTGATGGTCCCAGGTTTAAATCCTACAGGAGAATTAAAAAAAAAAAAAAAAAAAAATTTATTGACATTTCTAAGGTCACTATGTTCTGTTAGAACCTGAGATGTGTTTGGGAGAGGAAAGTCATTGTACTGGCTACCCAATCAAAATACAAGTAAAAATCTGGCAATACAAGCTAGGGCATTAAACTTAATCTGCCTTTGTGAACTTAATTCAGCATAACCTAATTCCTTTAACCTTACTCTTCTAGGATGGAGGTGTAAACTATTCTGAAACTTTTAAAACTGGACCAAAAACTAAATAAAATTTAAGCTATTCCTGTTAGTGTTTAATAATCATTTGCAAATTAAACATGTAGTCCATACAGAATTCTCAGCATTTATCCTGACTTTAGACAAACAGTAAATATCAGAGAAAAAAATTAAAGTTCCTCTTTCAGATATAGGGCAAATGATGTTAAGGTCATCTGTTTATTTGGCCAAAGATTAGCAAGCAGGATATCATGTGTCTAACACAATGACCAACAGCCTTTACTTTCCCCAACTAAAGTCGGGTACCCATTAAAGTTGGTTGGACTCAGAGAACCCTAAAAATACTGAAATTCAAAATCCCAGTCTTCACCAAGATTCAAACCCAGGGCCCACAGGTTCAGAAGCCAAGCGCTGTACCACTTAGCCACATGCTAGCAAAATATTAATTAATTTACAAAAAAAAAATAAAATGTTTTTTTTATTTATTGTACAGCATAGATTAATACTGAACTAGACTAGGTAGTATCACCAGTAATTCTTAATCTGCCTGGTCGTGCGGTTAGCGCGCTGGACTGTCATTCGGATTTATCAACGTTCGAGGGTTCAAACCCTGCCCGCTCCCATCCCCTGTCGTCCTGCGGGAGGTTTGGACTAGGAAGTAAACTATCTTCAACTCTGAAGGAACATCCGAAACATGTAAAACATTTTACAAACAAACATATAGAACTAGAAGGAAATGAGAAGGCTGACACATTTACCAAGAGTGGGAGAACAAACACACAATTAAACATTGCACTCGATCCAGAAGAAACTAATAGTGAATAAAATAAATGAGAAATGGACAAGCTCTCATCCGAGTCACAAGAAAGATGACACTTATTATAAGCTATCCCCACAAGATCAGCACTTAATCTTTCGACTCAGAACCAGACACAACAGAATGAGACAACATATGTACCGGAAGCTCAAAATTGGAACCAGTGAAATCAGTCCTTGAGGAGTGTCGCCAGAGAATTCTGACCATGTCGTTCAAAACTGCATTCTTTATCAAGAGGCCCAAACAAGACACTGGCCCCAAAACACCACAATAGAAAGAAAACTATATGAAGAGCTCCCTGATTTGGAAACCTCTGCATAGTTCATCTCATATACTGGTCTAGACATCTAAACGCTTCAACATAAAAATGAAAACAAGGAAGAAAAACAACATGATGTTCTTCTCAAATGCTCTGTTGCTCTGGGCAGCTTGTGGACTATATCTGGTTGTCAAAGTTAAAAAGTATCCCTAAATATACTTTGGAGCACAAGAAGGGCAAATTATTATCAGTTTCATTGGGTTTGATGAATGATGAAAAGTGTCCTTTTCTTAAAAATATTACATTTGCTCTCTACGTTTAGCCTCAGAACTAAAGGGGTCTTCAGTTCGAATCCCAGTGAAGACAGAGATTCTGAACTTCAGGATTTTTAAGACACCCCTTTAAAAAATATCTGAAATATGATGGAGGTTGGTTGTTGTGTTGGCCACATAACACTCTTGTTAACTGTCAGCTAAAGAAAACTTATGCTCTACATCATCTGCCCCATAGATCGCAAGTTCTGTCACTGAAAGGGGTACTTTGTTGGAGGAGAAACTTTATGCTTTTTTTGTTGTTTAAATACTGTGGGGCTTAGATATTAAGCCCAGTAAAACTGCTCTTACTAACATCAGTGATGGGAACAGACTTTAAACAAATTTTTGGAAATTTTGTACCCCCCCCCCAGGCGCGGCAACAAAAAAAAATTTTGCTGAATTTTTAAAAGTTATGTAGAATCATTTTATTTAATATTTTCTTTAAATAATGTTGTATTACATAATAATTACACTGCACAAGCTTTACTGCACACATGCACACAAAATGCATGCAAGGCACTATTGTTTGTATATATAGATGAGAGGAGAAAGCTTTTTTGCAGATGCTTTATATCTAGGTCCAGGCAGTCTGAGCTTTCTATAATAGATAATTGCTTTACTGGTATTGTAACAACTTCTCTCTCAAACAACTATAAAGAGTAAATGTGTTTGAAAGTCAAAACATGCTTGAGTTTTGGAAATACTTCAAAAGTATGAGCTACACTTCTGTTTGTTTCACTGATTATTAAATTTTGTACAGGAGAAACTGTTTATTAAACTTTGTACATGAAGTCCACCAAAAATGCTTTGAAAAGCAATTGAGAGAAAGCTGCTGAATCTCTGCTGAGTTCTTAAGCAAGACAAGGAAGAACAACCAGATGAGGAGCAATATGCTTAGAGGAACAGAATGTTTAGCAATAAAACTGCATATATTGAGGCTTCTTATGTGACTCTTTTTCATGCTGATAAAGTTGTTTACAGGAAGTGGATCTCTATCACACTGGGCATTTAAAGAATAGTAATGATTAGTTATTAGTTAAGATATAGAAAAAAATTTAACATATATTTCTCACTACATCTCTCCAGTGACTCTAGATCCAATATATTATTATTAGATCTATATGAGTATATTCTATCAGACTTATACTCAGTAACTCACTATGTGACAATAGTGTCTATAGTCATGTAAGGTATAGGCCTGCATCTATAAAATCTATATATATAATATCATGGGCGTAGCCAGGATTTTTTTTCGGGGAGGGTTTTGGGATTCCCCCCGAGGAAAAAATTATATATATATATTTATATATATATATATATATGTGTGTGTGTACATAATTAATCTTTATTACATTCTGACCCTTTCGGAAGATGTTTATTGTTTATTGTAGACTCCCCGCCCTTGCTAGCAAGGGGATCTGGGGAGCGCGGGGCGAAGCCCCGCCGCCGAGCACTATTTCTGGTATTGAAAGCCAACAAAATGCATATTCTGAGGTATCTACAGTGCATTATCTTGCTATTAAAAAGTTTTATTTCAAAAACCTAATGTGCTATTCTTACAAGCTGTTTCCGCAACTCTTATTTTGCGTAATTCATTTTGTGTGTGAGAACATGTCCCGCAAAACCTCATGCGACGTTCTGTCACAACCTTACTAAGGATTCGACTTACAGCTCGGCATATGATTTCTTTGATTTAGACCCAATCTCTATGACTGACTCCTAAAATCTGTCTTAGCCATCTTTGTTGAGACACATTTAATGATTTTCAATTTCGGCAGAAGACTATTCACACTTTATTAATGGAGCCCAAGCCACTGGTAGAAATTTGTAACCTTTCTTGACTACGCTCTTGGAATTACATGCCTGTATTTCGCTTTAGATTTTATATCGAAAAGGAAAGTTTTTTCGTCAAATCATCTGTTGAGGGGTTTTAAACTAAGAAATCTCTGGAGTTTTTTTTTGTTTTGTTTTTAATTCAAAACCCCATTTAGCTACGATCTTAGAATTTGGTGACTGTAGTTTGCTTTAAAATAATATTGAAGAGAGATGTTTTCAACTCTAAACGCTCTGTATGGGAATTTTAAACTCAAAACCATCTGGAGGGGTTTTAAACTTTAAAGAAAAAGCCATCTGGAGGAGGGGGATTTAAACTCAAAACCCCTTTGGCAACGCTCATAGAATTTTGAGTGTGTAATTTGTTGTTTTTTTTTTATATTGAAGATGGGGTTTATCGTAAATTTTGGAGGGGGGGGTTAAAATCAAAATCTTCCTCAACTGTGCTTTTGGAATTTGGGGATTGTTGTTTGCATTTTTTTGTTTTGTTTTATAGAAGAGGGGGATTTAACTGCAAAAACCTCTGGTAGGGGGTTTAAAATTCAAAACCCTCTGTAGGGGGTTTTTAAACTCAAAGCCCCCTGGTAGAGGGATTTGTATCTCAAAACCCCCTGATAGGGTTTTTTAAAATCTCAAAACCCCCTGGTAGGGGGATTTAAACTCAAAACCCCCTGGTAGAGGGTTTTTAACTCAAAACTGCCTCGGCTGTGCTGTGGTAAGTGATGATTTAGTATTAAAATCTAACCTAAAATAAACAAAATGAAAGCAAAAATCAGTCACTTAATTCCGTTCCCCCCCCCTGCAGGGGGGGATTTCATTTCGGGGGGGGGGGTGAACCCCAAGAACCCCCCCCTGGCTACGCCCATGTATAATATATAGATTTAGACCTAGATCTAGATGGCCGCAGTAGGTAGGTCTAATAGAATAATAGATCTAGATCTTATAATTCTTATAACAGAAATAGATTTAGATGTCTAAATCTAATCACATTTGAACTCATGGAAGTAGGCAGGCAGGGTTCAAATTAGAAAAATCTAGGGGCCATCGTAACAGAGCAAAAATTAATAGGACATAGCGGCCGGGCATCATACTCTGAAGCTTGCAAGCATCCATTGAAGTCTAGATGCTCTAGATTTAGATCAAAAGTATTCAAATTTAACACTCTAGTCTAGACCGAGATCCAGACAGACTGATAAGTCAATACAGTAACACAAGATTATTCTAATAATAGAACTTTAAATGTGTCAAAAGACCGGATGTGTGCATGTTCGAAACAAATCAAAAATCTTATTTCGCATTCTTCCGAAAATGGAAAATAATAAAATCGGATTTTTTTAATTAAAAAAAAAAATAGAAAAAAAAATTGATTTAAAAAAAAAAAAAGGGAAAATTTCAGATTTTTTTTGCTATAAAATCGGATCAGAAGAAATTTTCAGAAAATCAGAACAGGTGAAGGGGGGCAGGCGGATACCTGGCACCACAAAAACCGGGAACTTCGGGCAGATGAAGCTCGTCAGCCTAGTAAGGCAATTCAACTAGGAGAGGGGTACTCTACCCCCGCTGCCTTGCGGTACTGAGGCTTCAGGAGACAACCTCAAGGAAAAATCAGGAGTGAAGCCCGTAGGCGTTGGAAAGAGCAACTATGACATTCCTTCCGGCCGCTTCTGCAACTGAGCTGGTACAAATGTAACACAAACCATTCCTTAGGATCTCATCAGCAAGGCTGAGAGAGGGACCATAGGCTACCCATGACCCCTTTATCTAAGGCCCAGGAATGCGCAAAGCGTCTAAAACAACACAGGTGACAACAGTTATGGGTTATAAGTCCAACTTGATTGGGAAAGGTATTCGCACCTCATTGATCAGCCACCGCCCGCTTCAACTTGGGCAGCCCCCTGTCAGTTAGGTGCTGATCCGCCACAGCCTGCCTGCTCTAATGGGTGCTTAGAGCTTAGCTGAAAACGACAAGTTGACTGAAAACTTGCACCAAGCAACAAAAGAAGAAATTTGGGTGCATCCATTGCCTTCCGAGACAAAAGGAGACATATAACTGTTATACATGTAATTCTTTTTATTAAAGTAAATGTAAAACCTTGAAAACTACATTTTAAAATAGTTAATTTTGTTGCAATATTTTCTAACTAAAAAAAATTACATATTCATTGACTTACTATTAGAAGGTAAGGATCTGTAATTTATACATGAGAAGTAATTCAGAGTGTTACTGACAAATACAGGCTTAGCTGGCAAGAAGTCTTCTTGCTTACTGAAAATAAAAGAAATGTTAATGATGTTTAAATGTGACTAGGGCATACTAATTATTATAGAGGTTGGCAAAGCAAGTCGTAATCTTTAAGCTAAACATAATTGAATATTTGATTTGTAATAGAAAATATTGTCAGACTGTTTGACAATCATTTACAAAGCTTATAACAACTCACTCATAAGAAAAAACAAATTAGACAATTAATTATTGGTAATTGATTATTTTGTTTGATATTGAATAAGGGAAATAGCTTGTACATTACAGATTATGTTTTAAGGGCAGAGTTCTTACCCTTTAGATAGGCTTTGTTTTTTTAAAAGGATTTATTATATTTTACTTGTTTTTCTGTTCCAACTTAAGTGGGTGCAATTTAAAGTTTTAGTTGAATAATACTCATGAACACAGGCGATTAAACAATTAATTAAATCTTAATTAGTTGAAAGACAATGTAAGTTGAAAAGTGAGAGTTGTTTCTCAAGTATAGTAATCCATTATTATATTTTTATTTTCCGATACAACATTATAGCCCTCATTTATCATACCGAACTTCTACAACTTTTTAGTCTCCCCTTTGATGCTTCCAGATGTTTCAACTAGTCTCTATATATCCCTTAGTCTACCAGGGATTCCTGCATTATTTTTTTTAGCCATACTAGTAATAGCTAGCAGTAATGTCTAGCAGCACAGCTTTTGTGTAAATAGACCACACCTTTGCCCTTGGTCTCATGGGATGATCTCATTAAACTGTTAGTTACAATTTACAATACTGAATGTGTTGATGTGCCCAAAATTACAGAGATTTAGCAGAAATTTAATAAGCAGCAAAAGGATTTTTTTTTCTTTCTCTGAGGCAACTGATACAACCTAATGTCATATACAATTCACCAATTTTTTAGTTGAACAGAACTACTTAATTTTAGATGTCTTTTTTATTCGTTGAACTCTGAATCGAATTTGTTTACATAAATAAAAAATGTCTTATAAAAAAATAATCTGAAATTTTTCCTGCAAATTTTTTCATTAACAGCCTGACCTGAGATCAAACAGAACTAAGTTGAATCCATTGTAATTGTCTTTTTTGTCTAAAATCTCTTCTGCATAGTTATGTATGTCTTTTTTTCCACTAATGAAATCACTCACTAAAAAACCTGCAAAAAAAATAAATTTAAACAATAAGGCATTTTTACAATGCTTGTATTACCTCACTTTGTCTGTCTGTCTGATAAAATTTTTTTTACTCATTATTTCTCTGAAACCCAATCTCAAATCAAGCTGAAATTTGGCACAATTATTTCTTTCACCTGACAACACAGGCATTAATGTAAAAAAAATTAACCAATTAGTTCATTAACTATTGGTAATTTTTTTTTATGGTATTGAACAAGGGAAAGAAATAGTACTTGAATAAAGTGGTGGTATAAGCTGAATTAGTCCCCTTTATAGGTTGCTGCTTTGAAGTTAAGTTTGAAACGAAAAATACATAATTAAACAATACCATAGTCATAAGCAGCTCATTAACAGAGTGGTTAGAATGTCAGCTTGATGAGGCATGCATTATAAATTTGAATTCAAGTTTTTCCCTTTTCTTTATGATAAGCTTTTAAAAAACAATTTTGGTATAAATTCACCCAGATATCCATTTCTTTCTTCCCTCCCCCATCCCCTTTTCCCAACTAGTCTAATTAAGTGAAAGGAGAAAGCTAAAAGCATGAAATTGCGCTAAACAAAAGCAATTGGTAAAAATATTTCAAATGACATAAATTTATTGTTGCTGGTCTAGATTTCTAGATTCATTACAAATTTAATTACATGACGGATCTGAACTAATTGATATGATTACACTTCGTATAATCTTTTTTTTTTTTTTTTTTAAATGTATCTTTTTATGTTTTTCTGGTATTAAAACTAATTTGTTTCATAGTTAAATGATTAGTAGGAAATCGCTGAGAAAATGTTGATTATATTATTTAAACTAGTATATACCAACTGGCTATACTGCTATACCTAATGATTTTGAAATAAAATTTGTATATCATTGCTCACAACTCAAACCCCTAAATGGGCTTAGCATGTCATTACTGAGCTATGTATGAAATATGTTTGTATTTTAGTTGGGGCTGATGCTAGATCTATCTTTATATTTTATATATATTTTTGATCAATGAATTTTTATACTAACCTCTTCCTTCTTTAGTGTGATCTTGCTGTCCAAGAATATTAAGCAGTGCTCCAATTTGTCCATCTTTATTCATTCCAAGCCATGTTCCTCCTGCTCGATCTTGCATTAGATCTAACCCTGAAATGAGACATAAAATGTTTTAGTAAAATATTTTAATTGTTTTGGATGCTCCTTCAGAGCTGAAGATAATTTACTTCCTAGTCCCAACCTCCTTCAGGATGACAGGGGATGGGAGCGGGCAGGGTTTGAACAAGGTACCATTGATATGTCCGAACGACAATCCAGCGCCCAAACTGCACGACCAGGCAGCCATCCTATTATTATGAAATTCTGTACACAAATAAGTATTAATACTTGTATTTAATAAATTATCTCCAGGACAATGCTCTCATCACTTTGAAAAGTTTGTTTCTTGTGAAAAACCTTTTCATCAATTAAAACTCATTTATTTTGTCTTTCTTTCTTTTAATGCTTTACATTTACTCTAGAATAGTTTCTTTGATTAACATCTAGATTTTTCTTCTGTCAATATGTTTTTTTTTTTCACCATGACAGAATTGACATCACTCTAATACAGAATTGAAACAAAAATTAAAAAAAAGAAATATCAATCTAAAAAATTAAAAAAAGCAAACAAAGAAATTTTGATTACAGTTTTATATAGTCAAACCATGTATTGGCCAAAACATAAAAATTATTTATGTAGTTTACAATGAAAACATTCTAACTTTGCTGCAGATAAAAGTCCATACAATCAAAGTTCATTGCTTCTGATAATTTAGTCATTAAAGAAGCCAAAAACTTTTTTTTTTTTAAATTGGAAAGGGGGGATTTCGAATATATATATTTATAGCTTTTATATAGTGCTACTTTCATGCTTATAGCATGCTTAGAGCGCTTTGGTCCAATCTCATTTGTGGACCAGTGGGGGGGAGGGGGTATCTAGGAATTGGTTTTCTGTGCTGCCTTTAGGCGCTCAGTAAACACAACTCTGCTCGAGTCGGTTATCGAACCTCGAGCCCCCTTCTAGGTAGCCAAGCCAAGCTAAGTTGGCCGCACTTAGCCTCTTGTATCATATTTCATACGACCAAGTTTTTATTTTTATAAAATACTCTAGTAGTTCCTTTTTTTTTCAATTTTTCCAGCAGTCTTAGTGGTAGGCTTTCTACTATTTCTATATTTAATATAAATACTAAAAATCATTCTGCTATTTGTTTTTGTTATACAATAAGTCCTTATAGCTACTAGGCTTGTTATGACAACTATTTATAAACTGATTTCATGATAGGTACATAAAGAATTGTTCTTTTTTAACAATAATCCTGGGGACAACTTGAAAGTAGGTACTGAAAGATACTGCCTGGTCTTGTGGACTGATGTTCAGTGGTCATGAAGGTCCCTGCCTGCCGCCATTCCCCAATGGGAGGTTTGGGCTAGGATATTAATTATCTTGAGAATCTGAAGTAACATCTAAAAAATTTAAAGCATTTTACAAAACATTTTCTTGATAAAGCATTCTTTTTTTTTTTTAAGCCTGAAGCTGTTAATGTCCTTATTTTGTGCTTAAAGTACATATAAGCAGTATAAACTTTTCAAATACTGCCTCTCCACCAGTGCATTTGGCTAGGGATGAATTGAAGTTTTAAATATATCCTGCTCTTTAATTTGCAGTTTTTTTCTTATTAGTCTTACTTACTTAGTTACTTACCACTGATACAGTGACCATTATTCCAAAAATTAGCTTTCTGTGTTGGTCTATTCCAGGCTTCATCTCTATTGTTGGCTAGGATAAGTTTATAGCCATCACTGGAACAAAGTTCACTTTGACAGAAGAATAAAATACACATGCTGAAAAAAAGAATTGGATTACAGTGAGTTTCATACTGATATGTGACTTTTTTTTCTTCTTTTTTCTAAGTCGATCTTTGCTTTGAAGTAATCATTTAAGCTCATAATCATTATTATAATTCAAGGGTTTTAGTAAATCGTCCGATTTTGTCACTTAGACAATTTTAATGTCTCATTCACAGATAGTCAGATTATTCTAATTAAGAATATGAATTTATAATTATCATCTTCTAGTCTCAAGATTAAGATATATAAATAATTTAATCTTAGTTGAAGGATGATTACATGATACAAGATAAGATAAGATGTATGAGTTATAGAATCTAAGCAGAGAATAGAATCATTGGATTTTAGGGTTATCTCTAAAGCATCTGTTTATGTCGGCTGGTATTTCGTTTTTACTAGTCACGTCATTGTCTCTAAGTCATAACTTCCCCTATTTCCGGAACAAATAATTCATTCCTAATCGTGCCATAACAACTCCTACAACCCAGCCTAACAAGTCTGCCCTTTTTCCACAAAAGGGATCATCAATAATGGGCAAAGCTGGTATGGCCTTCCTCTCATGGTATTATGACAGTTACAGTATAGGAACATGAGAAAATTTAGTATGGTTTGCATGGTCTTGGACCTATTATATAGCTAACTAAATCCAGAGGCTATGTATATGACACGACCCAACCCAGTTTAAACTGCACTGATTGCTGTCATTATAGAATCCTATATTTCTATATTATACTATATTTAATCTTATCTTATTATCTATTACAGATATTACTTCCCACTTCAAATTAGATCTAACTCCTATGCATTTCAAGTTCACGTGTCATCTAGTGACAATCACAATCTTGTCATGCATGTTAAACTTAATCAATGACTTAAATTCTATAATACTAGGAATAGATCTAAATTCTTAATATTCTAGATTTTAGGGACAGATATGATTCTATTTCTACATCGACAAAGTATATACTATTATCTAGTCATAGTTACTAGAATCTACTTTTAGTTATCTAGATTGACTAGATAAATGTTTATACTAATTAATAATTATACTTTTATAAAACTGTGTTTTATAGTAGGCCTATAATTAATAATAAAATTAATTCTCTTGTCGACAAACTTGACAAAGTACAAATACAAAGACTAAATTGTCACTAAACTTGACTAAACTGTCTAAAGACTTGAAAGAGCACGTAAAATAAATAAGACATAATCATAATGATTGATAATCAGAGATAATCATGATAATGTCAATAATGATAAAATGAAACAATCATTATCATATACTTTTTTTTTTTCATACTCATACAATGTTATTGAAAGAGCACGTAAAATAAATAAGACATAATCATAATGATTGATAATCAGTGATAATCATGATAATGTCAATAATGATAAAATGAAACAATCATTATCATACTCATACAATCAATGTTATTGAATGTTTGTTTTAATTTTATGTTTATGTATTTCTTGATTGATTGTATAATTTTCTAGAATCTAGATAGATCTAGACAATTAATTAATAATTACAATCTTATCTAAAATCTAGATTAAAAGTTTCGAAGACTGAGATGTAGAATCTAGATCTAGCTAGACTTCTACTTCTGACTAGATCTAGACTCTAGATGTATACTAGATCTAGATTATTCTAGATGTCTAGTTAGACTCTAGTTATAAGAGATCTAGACTTAATAGACTCTAAGACTAAGAGTCTATCCAAAATGTTATTTTTTCACATCAGCTGTAACGGGTCATAAGGTGAAGGTTGTCAATGTTGGTCTGGATTTTAAAAAAGTAATAACATTAAAGGCACAAGTGTGATTTGTGGTGTGATTTAAATATTTGTATAAATATGTTTCTCAATAAGATAAAAAAAAAAACTAGATATTTTTTTTAACAATATTCTTTAAAATCTAGACTATATCTAGACTATATCTATAATTATGTTAAAATTTTCTATTTATTTTACATTTATTTCTTTTTTCTCTTTTTTTTTTTCTTAATTCTCAAGATCCAGATCTAGATCTAACAACTTATCCAGCAATTTGAGGTAAACTCGGCATTTTTTCCGGTAAACGATCAAACATTGTATACACTAGTAATGAGGATAGATTACAGTGATAGCGTAGAAACGCATTACTTAACTTACTACAGTCGATACCAATACTTATCTAGATCTAGCAGTCAATGCAAAATAAATTATAACAAAAGGGTGACGTTGATTGCTTAGTTTTAATTTTTCTAAAAGAATATATCTAATATATTTTGAAGCTTACCTTTAGACTTTAGGCTTAGCCTAAGACTAAGTGAAAGTGACTAAGTAAGAATCTAACTAAGTTACTAAGACTAGACTAAGAGTACTAAGTCTAAGTAAATTGGAGTAAATTACTTAGATTACTAGAATGTAACTAGAATCACCATGACATGAGTAGAATGTAACTAGATCTAGATATAATTTAGTAATTAGACTAAGACTAAGCCGGGCTTAGACAACACACAAGTTAGAGTTAGAGTTAGACTAATATTAATAACTGTAACAATTAGAATTTAGATCTATTAACAATAATAATAATTTTAAATTTAATAGTAAAGACTAGTAAAGTAAACTAAAAGTAGTAAAAGTAACTTGTAAGTTACAAGAGCAAAGTATTTTTATAATTTACTGACCATTTTTTTTTAATCATCAGAGCATTAGTTTTGATTATATAAAAGTTATAAAAGGATTTTTTTCGAATTGAAATTACAAGTCGAAGCAAGTGAATTCAAATGCTAGATCTAGAAATATTGAAATTAATACAAATTATAAATAGATTTAAATCTATAGAGACTATAGTATAAAATAATAATATTTTTTTTTTATGCTTATATATTATACTTGTACTGGACTGAGTCATACTTATAAATTAATCTATTTAACTTTAAGTCTATTATTTAGTATTATTATTATAAATCTATAATCTATAGAACTATAGTAGATCTAGTATAGTTATAGTCTCTAGATCTAGATATCTAGATATATGTATTGTAGAATTTTAATTAGATATCAATAATCAATGAGTCAAGGCATCATGTCTCCATATGAATACACCTGTGTATTATGCCTTAGGTAACAAAGATGCATCATGGCACTGTGTACTGTGTGGGTTACCTCAGTTTACATCAGGACTGTTTGATTCCTTTGATGCAGACACTTCTAACCCATACAACATCCTAAACACCATCCCAAACCAAACTCACCAACCACTAGCCAGATCCACTCCTGTTAAACCTAAATCTACTAAAATTAATACAACAGCCTCACTAAACAAACCTACTAAAGAAGTAACACCAAAATACCTTAAAACCTTAGTAATAAATTTTCAAAGCATTAGGAACAAAACAGCAGACTTAGAAATTTTATTAGAATGTGAGAAACCAGACATAATTGCAGGCACAGAAACTTGGCTACATCCTGAAATTTATAATGCAGAAATTTTCAATAGTAATTATGAAATTTTTAGAAAAGATAGGGCTGATAATCATGGAGGAGTTCTTTTAGCAATAAAAAACACTCTTATAGCAGAAGAAATTACCTTACCTAACTCAAAAAATATAGAATCAACATTTTGTAAAATTAATACCACCTCAACATTCCTAATAATAGGCAGCATTTACAGACCACCAAATTCTAGTTTAGAATACATGCAGGAACTATGTAATCAGATTACTACACTTAAAGAGACAAATAAAAATGCAGTTTTTTGGATTATGGGTGATTTCAACCTACCTGATATAAATTGGAAAACACTAACCATAGATAAACACCAAAACCTAAAAAACATAAATGAGCTTTTCATAGAAACTTTACACAACCTAAGTTTAGATCAAATCATTAAAAAGCCAACTAGATTAAACAACACATTAGATCTCTTCTTAACCAACAGACCTGGATTAGTAGTTGATTATGATATTATCCCTGGTCTATCAGATGTTAGACACCTTATTTATATAGGTTAGTTATTTAGCGACGCACCATAGAAGACGCATATTGAACGGGACTAGTGACGTTTGGGATATGTTGGGTTAGAGACCGGAAAATCAGTTAGCGATAGAACACTCCAGGGTAACGACGTGTTTAGTGACAGAGACTTCTACTGTGGCCTTTTATCAGAATAAATCTATGTACAATTGTTCATCATCGTTGACTACATCTCTTCACTAGTTAAAAACAGATGTTAATTGTTCCTGTCTGTATTGTTGTTCAACTACACGGAATACACCCGAACATCTATACTCAAACGCTTTCAGAGTAATTTGGTTGAAATCCAACAGTCATCCATAGTTGACTTCAAGACAGCCTGAACTAGCAACATCACACAGACCATGAGATCATAAAAATACACAGTCAGATAAAAGCAGTAGCCAATACAAAACCCAAAAGAAAAATCTTACTCTGGAATAAATGTAACCTAACACAACTACACCAGGCTGCATTAAACTTTCAACAAACATTCTTATTAGAAAAAGACATTAACCAACCAGTCGATGACCTCTGGAATTTAATTAAAAACCATCTTAAAAGCATTATAGAAAATCATATACCAACTAAATACACATCAAACAAAATAAATAAATGCTGGTTTAATAATAGACTAAAGAAGCTTTGTAAACAGAAGGAAAACCTATATAGAAAATTTGAAGAAACTAATGCAGAAAGAGTTTACAAAAAGTATATAAAAATTAAACACTTAACCCAAAAAGTAAGCAGACAGCTGCAGAGTGAATACATAAACAATGTAATATCTAAAGATAACAACAAAAACCTATAGTCATACATTAAATATAAGAAAATGGAAACAACAGGCGTAGCGCCATTAAAAGATGAACATAACATAATACATAATGATAATGAAACTAAAGCAAACATCCTAAACAAATACTTTGCATCAGCATTCTCAGCCCCAGGAGACAAAGACATATTACTGAATTTGAACCAAGTAGACAACATAGAAGATATAGTAGTACAAGAAAATGGAATTCAAAAACTATTAGCCAACACCAAACCAAATAAAGCTTCTGGACCTGATGGTATTCCAGCTAGATTACTCAAAGAACTAAGTAATGAGCTAGCCCCAGTGTTCAAAATACTCTTTCAGGCTTCACTTAACCAGGGCAGAGTACCAAAGGACTGGAAAGAAGCTAATGTCACCCCCCTATTTAAAAAAGGAGAAAAATCTGACCCAGGAAACTACAGACCAGTATCACTTACCAGCATCACATGTAAAATCCTAGAACACATAATATGTAGCAACATCATAAATCACTTTGACAAACATAATGTCCTCACACCATACCAACATGGCTTTAGGAAATATAGATCATGTGAAACACAACTAATAGGACTAATTGATGATTTTTCAAAAGGTTTAGATAATAATGAACAAATAGATGCTATCTTACTAGATTTTTCTAAGGCTTTTGACAAAGTTCACCACCATAGTTTGCTTAAAAAATTAAAATATTTCGGCATTAATGGTCCACTGCATCAGTGGATTAAAGACTTTCTGATAGGGAGAGAACAAACTGTAATAATAAATGGCTCGAAATCAACACCGATAACAGTAAACTCAGGTGTACCTCAAGGAACAGTCTTGGGTCCACTACTATTTTTAATTTACATAAATGATTTACCAAATTGCATTACTTCAGGAACAAAAGTCAGATTATTTGCAGACGATTGCATAATATATAGAACAATAAAAACAACACAAGACACAGATATTTTACAAAGAGAATTAGATGAATTACAGAAATGGGAATCAAATTGGAGCATGTCTTTCCACCCAGAAAAATGTCAGTTGTTAAGAGTAACAAAAAAACTAAAACAAATTAATTCCACTTATCTTATTCATGGCAAACCAGTAACACAGACTAAAAACGCAAAATACCTAGGTGTTATAATAAATGAAAAACTGTCATGGAATCCACATATTGATGAAACTACAAAAAAATCAAACAAAGCATTAGGATTTATTAAAAGAAATTTCTATAAATCAAATAAGAACATAAAACTAAAATGTTATTTAACCTTGGTTAGGCCAATAATAGAATATGCATCCTCTGTTTGGGACCCCTCAACTCAAGAAAACATTAAGAAACTAGAACAGACACAAAATAGAGCAGTGCGATTCATAACAAACGAATATTCACATTTGACTAGAGTAACACCTTTAGTAAAATCACTAAATTTAGAAAGCCTTCAGGACAGAAGGCTCAAAAGTAAAGTAGCAATAATACATAAAACACTGAACCATAATCTTCAAATACAAAAACAAAATTTAATAAAATACTCTGAAAGACACAAAGATAAAGGCACATTCCTTGTCCCATATGCTAGGACAAATTTGTACAAATACTCCTTCTTCCCTAGTGCTATTAGAGCATGGAATGGGTTGCCTGAGCTAGCCAGGAAAACCAGTGACTTGGTAGAATTTAAGTCATTGGTTAACATGCATGCAGCATGACTAGATTAGATGCATGACACATAGGACATAATCATCTTTTTTGAGTAACGTCTGTATAATATAAGATTATACGATACTCCAGGTCAGAAGACTAAAACTAATTTAATAAAATTTAAGTAAAGACTAAGTAGCAATAAATAAATAGATCTAGAATCTAGATTCTAGATCTAAATTTAATAGATCTAGACCTAGTATAAAATCTACATATTACAACACTTATAATTATAAGACTAAACCATAAAGAATAAAGTTAAAAATCAACCTAGATCTAATAAAATATTCAAATAGACAAACTATTACTATGACAAAGCCTAAGGCTATTTCTTATTCCATTCGCTAGGAAACATCCACATAAGTGTCATAAGTCATGATAAGTGCTCCTTCTTCCTTATTAGGCCTACCATTGCCATTAGTGACTTGACATCATTAGAAGTCTCATTAGAGCATGGAATGGGTTGCTTGAATCATCCAGAAAACCAATTACTTAGATCTAGCAGAGTCTCTACTTTAAATTAGCATGCACTAGCTGCTAGCATATGATGTAATAAAATGTCATTATCTTCTGCTTTGAAAGAGGTTTATAAATTATAAGATTAGATTATTTTAGATACTATCTAGATATCTGGATCTAGTACTATATCTAGAAGATCATACTAAATCTAGTATTCTAGTACTCTAAGTTGAAGACTTGAAGACTCCCACTCTGTAACTCTACTACTAGACAAGAACTAAACTCCAGTTGGTTGGATTAGATTCTAGATTTATGCTTGCTAAATTTCTCACAGAGCCATCTAGATACCAAGACAAAACTAGATTTAAAATTTTTAAAAATAAATCTAGATTATAATGAAAATAATTATATAACATCTCTACTTTTAGGTGAAATGGATTCGCAGAATGTCCAAGTGTATCATATTGCTGATGAAGACCAAGAGGCTGGTTTGCCAGAGGAAGGAAATCATCTAACAAATAGTGATAGTAAGGATCTCAGTGAAAATGAAGCCAAAGTGCAGGAAAATGTTAAAGATGATTCTGATCCTGGTGAGAGTGATACTATAGTTGCTGTTGAAATTGTGCATGCTATTCTTGATGAACAGGAAATTAAATTTCCTTCCAAAGATGTGAACCACAATCCAATGATTGAAATTAAAGAGGCTGATATTAAGGACACTGCAGTCAATGGCATGGAAGGCAATGTAACACTAGTCACCACTGAAACTTTCTTGGCACCTGTTGAAGATAATGGTAGGAAGGACATAATGTGAACTTATAAGCAGGGCTATTTATTACCATGTTTTTTTTTTTATGCCTTTGATCATGTCAAATCTATTTGTATTTCCTATATAAGACACTAAGAGGCTTGATAGCTGAGTTGTTAAGTGCTCGGCTTCCGAGCTGGGGGGGGGGGGGGGTTCCGAGTTTGAATCTCTGTGTAGACTGGGATTTTGAATTTCAAGAAATTTAATACACCTCAGAGCTCTAATGGTACCTGACATTAGTTTGGGAAAAGTAAAGGCGGTTGGTAGTTGTGTTGGCCACATAACATCCTAGTTAACTGTCAGCCACAGAAACTGATGATCTTTACATCATCTGTCCTATAGATCGCAAGGTCTGATAGGGGAACTTTACTTTACACTAAGGTGTTCCTATTCTGGGTATCTTTAAGTCATCATTTTTTGAGATGGTGAGCTAATGATGGGTTATGCTTTCAGAACAATGTCCATCCATGTTTTTTTTTTGTTTTTTTTTACTTGAACCCATTTTCATATTCCACTTTTTATATGGTGAAAATAGCAGTGGTCCTATGTAGATCTATACAAAATTACTTTTAAGACTTAAGGATTGCCAAAAGTACCTGCTTTGTTGCCTGAGAAGAACATTTATAACTAAAAACTTTTTGCCATGTTGTCTACAAACTTAAAGTTTCTTGTTCATTATATAATGTTTCTATTTTTAATCAATTTAAAGTAAAAATGGTTGTTAGGAGAACAGTATTTATATTGTCCTTTCCCTGCATACCTTTCCAGCATCACTATTCTGTAATATTATTTTTTCCATTTTTGGGCCTTACGCAATGCATTACTATCTATTAACTTAGTCAATATGAGATAAATTTGGGCAATGGAAAACAAAACAAACAAAATTATATTTATAATTTATAAGCAGGATTAAATAGAAATCTTGTAATATCCTGAACACAAAGTGTTGAACACTTTTCCTTAACCCATAACAGGGACATGTTAGTTCTGTTTAGACTTTTATTTGTAAGTTAGAGTTTCAGCGGCTACTACAGAAATGAAGGTTATTATGTCATAATCCAAACCTCTAGCACATTGCTGAAGATGATTGCTGGAAAGCTCAAATTATGGACTACACTGAAGACAGTCTAAAGCCCATACGGTCCACATGGTTAGGCAGCCAATAATCACTTGACTACAAATAGCTAAATAGGTTTTATCTGTGCTCTTCATAATTACAACCACTATTCTCTGGAATAAAGGAACACATCTCTCTATTATTGGGAGCTAAGATCAAACACATCCCTCTATAATTGAAAGATAGAATCAAACATCTCTCTATAATTGGAAACTAGAATCAAACACATCCATTTATAATTGGGAGCTAGGATCAAACACATCTCTCTATAATCGGGATCTAGAATCAAACACATCTCTCTATAATTGGGATATAGAATCAAACACATCTCTCTATAATTGGGGATTAGAATCTTTTCCCTGGATGAGTAATCTAAAAAATTGAATCATTAAAGAGGCAGAGGATTTTATAAGTCTTTTTTCTATTTGGATCCATATTTGTAGAAAAATAATTTTAAAATACTTTTTGTTTTCACCTGCAGCTTTTGTAACATATCTTGACTTAATAATGAAATGCTAAAATATATTTATTACATTTTATGCAGAAGAGGAACATATGAAAGAAAGTTCAGAAGTTTCTGTTATGTTGTCACATGAAGAGCCAGAAAAGTCATCTTCGGGTCAACATGAGACACCAGACACTAACCTTGGCATGGCTCCTGTATCTACTGATACAGAGCTCGATGCCTTCTTTGGCACAGGCGACTCTAAGGAAACTGAAGGGCGTGGCCACTTTCCAGCTTTGGACTTTGTGGATCTCGAGACAGATGAGGAGGGGCATCAGGATTTGAACAGGGATGATGGTGGTGGGGGAGAGGAGGAGTCATCTGTGCACAGGGAAACAACATGTGAAACTCCTCAAGGCTTAAAGGATGCTGCTGACAGTGGAGTTGCTGAAGGTTTGTTTCGTTAAAGTCATTAGCTTGTAACTTGTTACTGTCTCAGTGTACTAAGCCTGCTATTAATGAACTTTCTTCTTTGATTTTGAAATCCATATTACTTCTTAAAATCTTCTTAATGACTTTTTCATTATAAGACCTATTCATAGTTTGTCTCTGTTCTTATCATGTTTCTTAGTCATGAAGTATAGTCCTCTTACTGCAGATGTGCACAAGAGGCAAATGTTGTTGTTGTTTTTTTTTTGTCTTCTTCTGTGTTGAAAAAAAAAAAAGTGAACCACTAAATTCTAAGGAAAATAATATTGCATGTTAGTGAGTAATCTGCAGGCTTTACTTTTTTCATCTTATGTCAAATATTTATTTAGAGGTTGATTTAGCTTTCAAGCCCATGAGTTAAAATGATTCAGGTGCAGGGCATTTGCTTTGATATCTATATTCAATTTCTGTCCTCAATAGACTCCATCTTTATATATTCATCATCATTACATATTGTTTTTTCATTATATGATATGTTTCATGATTTGTTAGTCTAAATGAAGTCTTACAAGCTTTGGAGATCTACCTTCTATTAAAACATTCCCTTTAGTGGGCTTGATATTTTAAAACTCGAGTTGAAATAATTCATTAGAAATAGTAATATATGTATTCTAAACTTTTTTAACACTATTCTTTTATTATGTCATTAAAAACTGTAGCAATGCATTTATCTGTAATTAACAAAGTGAAGGAGAAAGTACACAGCAGTATAAACTTTAATGTAGCAAGGAGCCAAGGAACACAAAATCTATTTGCAGTGATTAACAAATACATGCTTGGTGTAGTGTAACTGTAGACTAGATTATGACTAGTTCACAATTTTGTGAGCCCAAGGAAACACAAATGAACTGTATTTCCCCACTGAAAATAATGCATTGTATATCAATGAACAGATCAAGGTTTTGCTGGCCGACTTCTAGCAAAATGACTGAACATTCAGTGGTCCCAGCATTTGGAAACTTTGTGTGAAAAAGTTTAAATAGATTTCATGTAGGTACGCAAGTAGATAATCTAGAAATGCCCTTTTATAGCGAAGACAAACTTCTGCAGCTGACCCCATGATCGTTTATATACATCTTTTTTTTTTAATACAATTTTATTTTGAGATTTGAAAAAAAAATGTTTGTAACTAGTTCTTTGTTTTTTTTTTAACAACCCCAGTTCAACAATTGTTGAACCATGTCTTGAAATGTATATAACTTCTTTTATTGTTTATTTATAGTTGTCTCTCTTTTCTGATAGTTTATTTTGATGTCATACATTTTTTCTCCCATTGTAAATTCTCTTGGCCACATGATTCATTTTTAAAGCTTCAGTTACAATAGCACAGGAATCCTGAGTGATAAACCTTTTGTCCAGAGTTCCTCTTAATGGATTATTCCTGGACCTTAAATAAATGGATCATGTGTCGTGGTCTTTCTTTCACCCTGCTGATGTGGTTCAAAGTAGTATGATGCCAAAATATATTTTGTACTCAGTTGCTTGAATTTTTTTGGACATACAATAGTAAATAGTCCCAAGGTCTAAAGAGCATCACTCATGAATTTCCCCTGAAGTCATAGAAGTACAAGCTAGCAAAGAATTGCAATTAGAGTGTGTGTACCCTTCTAAAAGATTTGCCTTACTAGCCTAGTGAGATCCAACTGGCTGAAGCTTCTGGTGTTAGAGACGCCAGGAATCTGCCTTCTGTCAGTTGAATAAGCCTGTGAGGGCTTAATATCCAAGCTCTTCAGAGCAGGCCAGATGCTGAACTTGGTTGTCTGAGGCTTAACGACTAGTGAAATCTGCATATATGGAGTGTCACTAGAGAATGCTGACCATATCCTTCAAAACTGCATTCTTTACCAAGAGGCCTGAACAAGACACTGGCCCCAAAACACCTCTATAGAAAGAAAACTATATGAAGAGCTCCCTGGTTAGGAAGCCACTGCACAGTTCATCTCATGTATTGGTCTAGTCATCTGAATGCTCCAACATTATAATGAGAACGAGGAAGAAGAAGAGGCTAAACTTGGTTGTCAGAGGCTATTTGAGACATATGCCATTAAGTGTTAAGTCATTGTATTATTGTTATTCTTATTTCAATGGTTAGACTTTCTATGTGTCTTTGTATTTTATACTGTAAACTTCAATACAAATGTGAAGCTAAATGCTGAAACAATGATCAATGCATACATAGTACATGCATAAAGGCAGCACTAAGGACCACATTTTTTATGAGAAAATGGTGAGTTAAATAGAACGAAATTAGGGATTGCACTGACCAGGGCATGAACCAGTGACCTTCAAGTATGACAACTCCAATGCAGTGCCAAGCGAACAAACCATTAAAATATCCAGATCTCCATGAGAAGATCTTTCTGATCTTTGGCATTCGCAAGCATACACTTGCCATCCATAGGTTACGTGCCCCCACCTTGCCATGAGTTGTTGTATCAGAGGTTCACTGGTTCATGCCCAAATCAGTGCAGTCTCTTATTTCATTATGTTTAATTTACGTTTTTCTCTAAAAAAAATATTATTTGGTCCCTAGCGCTGTCTTATATATGTGATATGTATGCTCCATTCTTTAAAGCCTCTAGTTCTGACTGACATTGTAGATAAACTGTTGTGTGTCATGTCTATTAATTAATAACTAACAGGTGATGTGAAAATGGAAGATCGTGTTACTAACCCAATGGAGGATGCTGGTCAAAATGCCCAAAGAGCCAGTAGAGACAGCCCACCCAGGCTCGACACAAAAGACTATCCTCTAAATTATCAGAATTATAAAGTGTGCAGAGAGGTTGGTCTGCTTTCACTTTAGTAAATTCTTTGTTTGGTGTCTGCTTCAATTACAGATTTACCAACGCTAATTTAATTGCAAGAAATGGGAAAGTGATGGGTGGAAATGGAAAAGGTAGGGAAAAAAAGTAAATATTTATTTAGAGGGTGCTTCATTATAATGTGAATTTCAAAATCAGAAGATAAGGCAATTAAAATAAAATACTGTGAAAAAAATTATATGAAAAAAAAAAGATTTAAACAAAAGTTTCAGCAAAAATTTTTTTCATAAACCTTTGGAAATAGAATTATATTCACATATGGTGTATTTATCCACTTTATATTACCATATCTGATGTAATTTGATTAACATATAATTCTTAACTTAATGTTTTCTTCCCCCTCCCCCTCCCTGTGACTGCTCTGTTGGATACAGCTACAGCCAGGGGTTGAAGAGTGTATTATATTAGAAACTGGTGAACAGGTCATCTGTGACACTAGACCCAAAGCAGAGGTCAGTGAGCAAACTATTGATAGGTCACTTAACTCCACCAGTGATAGTAATGCCAGCTCATCCCATTCTCAGATATTTGTAAGGACTGTGGGCAATGTACCCTATCACAATGACACAATCTTCAAAGACTCTGATCCAAATAGACGAGTGTATGGCATAGATGACAATGCATCGCCAAGGTCTACACCGGAAATGACCTTGAAAGAGCTTGCATTCAACGGGGACGGACTTTCTTTTCACACCCAACGCAGTGATTCACCTGAATCTCCACAGGAAATGGTCCCTGGGAGTGACCAAGAGGTTTACATCACTGAAAATGGGGTTGCTGTCATTATGGACAACGTGGAGGATGACATCAAAATGAATCTGCAGTCTAGTACGGCATGGGTTGTCAGCATAGAGGAAGGGATTTCTGTGATGACGGAATCCAGGCTTGTACAAAGGAACAGTGAAAGTCATCCACTGTCTGGTGATATAAGTGACGGATTTATACATTTGGATTTGAATAGTAAGTTGTTCTATTTATTGTTCTGGTTTTGTCACCAAATGAAGCTTGTATACCCATAGAGTGTAAATCTGTCATGTTGCATGTATTTTGTTAGTATTGTACTGCTTACATTTGATCACTGGTCTATATTATCTGATATGTACATTGCCAATTTGTTTTTTTATTACCTTTTTTTTATCCTCACCATATATTGTATTATACTTTGCTTTCCTTCGTGTTGTAGTGTAACTTTCTGTATGTTGGACTTTTTTTTATTTTCAAAATTAGAAAATAATTCTTTGCTCATAAAAACGCATTTATTATTCTAAAAAAAATATTTTTTTTTTTTTTTAAATTATGATGAAGGGAATAAGGAAGAAAGCCAACACACACTATTTCTTTCTGTTTTAATTCCCAGATAATGTATTGCTTTACTTTCACCATTTTATCATTGCTTTGCTTTGTTTTGAGTTAATGTTGACCAAATTGATGGTTTTAATTGAGTTGTTTTTTAAAGTTCTTAAGCTTACACTGTAGAAATAAAAGATTATTTTTTTTATTTATACAATATGATGTTGATGTAATATCAAATTATATTTTAGTTTAGTAACTTAAGAAAAATAAACTTTTTTACCTTTTTGTATTTTGATAATTAGTCTCTGAAACAGATATTTAAGAAAGTATTTATTTTTAACTTTCTACAATTTTTTTTTTCAGAAGAAGAACAGAAACTAAACTCAGAGATCAAGCTTGAGAGGTTTGTCTTTAATCACAATTTTAAACTATATATAAATCACTATTTGTTTTTGTCTTTAATTACAATTTTAAACTATATATAAATCACTATTTGTTTTTACCCCGGCATCATGAAGTCCCCCTTTCAAGCCTTGCGATCTTTAGGGCAGATGATGTAAAGCTCATCTAATTCAGTGGCCTATGGTTCATAAGGGTGTCATGTGGCCAGCACAATAACTAACCACTATTACTTTCCCCAACTAATGTCAGTTACCCATAATTAAAGTGAAACTGTTAAAAGAGTTAGACTTGTCTTTGGTGTTTGTACAAGAATAAAATTAAACACCTCAACCAAAACTACAACTTTTGAGTGTCACTTTTTTAACTTGAGCCATTTACCCACTTTACTTCCTATTAAAATGTGTCCTTAAATTGTTTTGTTGCTGATTTTGTTTTCAAGAATCCTTCTAGGTAAAATATCTTCATATTACCTGTCCTCCCTGCAGAAATCAAGCTAAAAACAAGACATGAATCCTTAAACGAATTTTATTTATTTAAAACATTTGAAACAAACTAGAATATATCCCACACCCCTACAAACTTTGGATACTTTCTGAGTGTCTCAAATAATTTCATCTCATATAGGCCCTTTTAAGTAACAAACACTTTCCATGGTACTATTGCAGTATAAGGCAGTGAAGGTACCAAGTTATTTCTCTGTGGCACTGACAACAATTAACCCAACAGCTCATCTGCTCTAGGACAAAATATGAATGTAATTGTATATAATTTTTTTTTTAGAATTAGCCAGATTCCATTGGATGACAGCGAGGAAAAATCTGAAAACTTTGCCCCTCTGATGGAGCCACAACTACTCGGCAACAAAAATAATAACAACCAGGAAATGCGACTGGAGGAAGTCGATGTCAGCAATAATGCTGATGATAAACTGAGTGATGAGGAGGACTTCAGGCACCTGAGAAGCTCAGATCTTCGTTACACCTTCTCTTCTTCCAGCAGGTAATTCGTTTTCTGTATTGCGACTAAAGGCTCGCTAGTTGACTTTGAGTTTATGTACTTAAGTTGTGTTTAGAAGAGTTTAGCTAAAACATCAGGTTATGGTGAAGCTGTGACTACCCAGTGAGAGTGGATTTCTGTATCTTTGTACTATGTAATACTTTGGCTGAAAGATTAAATTGTAATTACAGTCCTATTGTTTGATATGTTTACATTTTACTGCCAAAGAGTAGTATATAATGTAATGAGCAATTGAAATAGTCTTCTTCTTCTAGCCAGCTTTTTGCTGCTGAGCTGTCAGCTCTTTTGCAGACTGTGCCAATGAAAAAAAGTGTGCAGTTTTCTTCAGTTGTTCAACACTGCCATACAGGGTGTTGGTTATGTTGGGCTGAAGTGGTAGTAGGGTCTGCCTGTGGATTAGGAAGGGGCATTCAAATAGTCAAACATGAATTAATTTTCCTCTATTTAAGTACATCTTCCTGATCTAAATCACATATTTTTTGTGTTTACCAAGTCTAATGATATTCAGTATAACATGAGAGAACTGCCTGGTTGTGTGGTATGCACTCTGGACTGTGTTCCCTGGTTTGAACCCTATTAGCCACCATCCCCTGCTGTCTTGCGGGAGCTTTGAGCTAGGATATAATAATATAAATTCCTAAAGGACCATCCGAAACATGTAAAATAAAAGAAAAATAACAAGGTTTACAGTAGTTGTGCTAATTAAGATCAGACTGATAAACATAAGCCCAGTTATTTAATATGTAGTTTATAATGTTTTCTCTCTTAGGGCCCAACCAGCTTCTCCTGCATACAGTCACTATGAGAACAGAAGCTACCAACACAGCTATGATCCCTCAGAGTCGAGGCCAGCCGTTTCCAAGAACAGCTACTCTACTGACATGGGAGGCAACTATGAGGATAACCGAAGCTACAGGATACGAGAAGAAAATAATTATTACAGGCAACTTATATTTTAGTTACTTTATTTTAACACCTTTTTTTTTTCTGACTACAAAGCCCGTTTTTAAATTTGTATAGTCATAGCCCTTAGCATAATTAGCATGCAGGGCTTTATTTTGTTTTATACTTTGCATATAGAAAAGGTTATTTCTTTTTTTTTTTTATCCTGTAATTCTAACTATGTCAGTGCAATCTTTTTATTTGGGAAAATCCAGACAATTCAATTCATTGCCATACACATAAACTGTAACTTATCTGTAAAGTATTTGTGTTTTTCTATATATTTCAAACAAAATAACACTAAGCAATTTAATTTTTTTTTTTTTTAATTTCCTTGTTTAGAACTAGAAATGATTTTTTTAGTTGAATGCTGTATATCTCAAAATTAACATTTTTTTTTTATCTATCCATCCAGGTCAGCAGACTCAAGTTCAGTTGATTCTACCAGCTTGTCCACCAGATACACTCCCATTGAACGAGGTGATCCCAAGAGAGACTCGGCACGCTCTGAGTCTATGACAGTTCCAAAGTTTAAAACTCTCCAAGACCAACAGGTTGGATACATTTTTCTAAAAAGAAAAAAAAAAAGAGCTTTATTTTAATTTTGAAAAATAGCAAATGGTTGTTTAATTAGTCTTTGAGCTGGTGAACTCTATATAGTACAAAAATATTGTCCCAATCAATTCTGTCTTAATTATGCCACAGTCCATCAATGTACTGGATCTGGTTGATAAAATTATAATTTAAACATTAATTAGTTTGAACATAATAAATTAAACAGTAATAGGTGCTTCTTCCAATATAATGATTTAATCTTATAAAATGTGTTTATGGAACGAACTGAATTACATTTAGAATTAGCGCTAGATCTTCTAGAGACAATAATAATGGCAATATCTTGGATTCCAAAGATTAATGATAAGTGCAGTGTTTCACATGATAATCAAACCCAGTTGCGACCTGTATATTTTTCTGCATCTCGTGCAGACAAAGCCGTTGCTTACTTAAGTTTTCTTTTGATCTCCTGCGCCTAACTTCAACAATTGCTTTTCGTTGGGTCTCAAATTTGTGTTCTGCTGCCTTTGTGAGAGCTCTCCAACTAGATATAAGGTAGTTCTTAAACCTCAAGCATTTCATTTTCACCTGTTAACTAAGGAATAAATACTTAAACAAAAATGTTTCAGGAACTTATTACTTCCTTACCAGTGTCTCTATCTTGTTTCAATAACTAAGAGACTCATTGTTATAGTTGTTACTTTTTTATACTTTTTTTTTACTTTTAAACTTAAAATCTAACTCACGGACATGGCTCAATGAAATAAGAAATGAAAAGTGGAAGCTAAAAGAGGGGCTTGTGGTGTGGTTCAATCAAAATTATCATCTCTTTCAATACATATACTTGTATTGTATTGCGTCACTAAGATGTGTACGCTAATAGAGCAGGAAAAACAACTACTCAAGTAGTCCTCTGGCAAAAAAAACTGGGCTGTACTTGAAAAAAAAAATTGTGCTTATTTTTACAAATCATTGTGTTCAAAGTCATTAAAGCTTGGCTTGAGTTTTAGTGTTTTCTTTCAGATCCGCATCACATTCAAACAAGGAACATATTGTCACTCATTAGTGACATTTCATTCCATTCATTGTAGTACAATGACTTTTTAGTATCTAGTTCTCCAGCTGAGAACAACAATGTTTCTCATTAAGAGTCTGTAGTCTGTGTATAAGCTTCTATTCATACCTAACCTACATTTCAGTAAGCTTCTCACATCCCATATTTAACAGTTTCCCACCTACCCCACATTTCACTAAGTTTCCTACCTAACTCACATTTCACAATGCCACTCATGTACCTCTTATTTCACAAAGTTCCCCCACCTTTAAGATCAGATAAGATAATTTTATTGATCCAATCAAATGGAAATTCAGTTTGACTACAATTGACAACATCAGCATAACTACTATACAATAACAGTATAGATGAAAATTCGAACATCATTCACACATGAAACACTCACACATTCACAACCAGCGCTTTATGAATTTGACTTCTATGTACTTCTCGATGACGACAGCTGATCTTGTAACACTCTGACCGAAAGTGGGATAAAGGAGTTTTTAAATCTTTCTGTTTTAGTCCTAAATGGAAAGGAGACGACCATGTTTTGACAGTGTTCACTCCATTTCAGTTTGTTGTTGATGGTTGTTCCTGGATATTTATATTCTTGTACTTGTTCTATGGTTTGATTGTTTATCTGAATTTCTGCAATATAGCCTTTATGTTTCCTAAAGTCAATAATCATTTCTTTAGTTTTCTGAACATTTCCCACATTTTAAAAAGTTCCCCCACCTACCCCACATTTCACAAAGTTCCCCACATACCCTACATTTTACATAGTTCCCCACCTAGCCCTTATTTCACTATGTTGTCCACCTAGTCCACATCTCACTAGTTTGCCCACCTACCACACATCCCCTTAGCCCACACTTCACTAAGTTTCACCTCCCTCACCTAGCCTTTATTTCACTATGTTGCCCACCTACCACACATGTCCCTAAGTTCCCCACCTAACCCACATTTCACTAAGTTCACTAAAGTTTCCCACCTCCTAGCAGGTGAGTTGGCTGGAGATGTTTAAGATGATTGAGGAGCAGCATAAGTGTGACCTGCAAGCTCAGTACATGGAACACCAGAGGATCCTGCAAGAGATGCAGAGGAACATGGAGAAAGAGCTAATCAAGCAACAAGAGACGCTAAAAAAAAGATTGTCGAGTCACCGAGAGGTGAGTCAGTTTAAATTCTACAACACATTATTTTATGTTATTGTCATAAATGTTTATTGTTTTTTTTTTGAGAATGATACTTTTGTAATATTTAAAGAAAACAGCTTATGTTGAATTTTGATACCTAGGCAATTTGTAAAGAAAATATCCTAGTTGGTATTCTTGCATGGCCTATATATTTCTATTGTGCATAAATGATGAATAAAACCTTGTATCTATTCAGATTCTTGAGGAGCTCTCCCCTTCCAGAGGTAGCGGAAGAAAAATGGATGAGGATCATAACATAAACCAGTCTCGTAAGTTTGATGAGGATGATTTTAAGGAGAGTAGGCGTATGAACGAAAGCTCAAGCCACACAACGTTGATGGGGGTACCGGTCTCCCTGAGAAATCCACCACCTTTAAACAGATATATCCAGCACGAGTTTCTAGAGAAAAGTGAGTCTGCAGTTTGTTTCCACCATTGTAGATTTATTTAGGAAGTTATTCTTTCTTCCCCTTTCCCCAGTTTCCAAAACTGGTTCAGATAAGTGATAGGATCACAGCGTATTGAGAAAGCTAAAAGCATGAAATAGTGCTAAGCAAAAACAATGGGTAAAAATATTATTAATCATGCAGATTTATTGTTGTTGGTCTTGATCTATTACAAATTTAATTACATGTCTAATCCTAACTAATTGATACAATTATACTTGGCTCTTTTTTTTTTTTTTAAAAGGTTTGATTCTATATTTAAAAAATATAATAATATTATGTAAGAATATTTTTTTACACCCAAAAAACATAAGCAGACTTTAAAATAAAGTTTTGACAGTAAAATGTAACAAAATTAATATTTAAACATTGCTTTCCCTAGAACATCAAAAGCATTTTTAGGGGATTTATATCTTGTTGATGTTGTTGATGAGATTGTAAACAATACTTATAAGAAGCATTTTGAAGATGAAAGTAACTTTACAAAACTGATATCTAGAGAAAGAAATGTCATCACCATCAAGGCAAGCTGACACATCACTTAATCTGTCCAGGCTGTCAACAGTGGGTGGGGACAAGCAGCTGAGGGGTGGAGTCTACAGCAGCCCCCTTCCTTTGGCTAAAGTGAAGCATAAGGTAAAATAATGGATTGACTTTGTTCCATTGTATTTTAAAAATATTTTTTTTAAGTTTGACTTCGCTGAAAGTGAGGTCTCTAGAGGGGTATTAGTAGGTGAACAATTTGTGTGATAAAAATGTTAAATGTTAAACCTTTCAGACCTTGGTGTCCATGGGGCAGATGATGTAAAACTCATCTGTTTTTGTGGTTAATGATTAACTATCTATAACTGACAGTTGATGCAGCCAGTGCGATGACCATCTGCTATTACTTTCCCTAACTTATGTCAGCTACCCCTTAGAGTTGTTGGACTTAGGGAGCCCCTAGAAATCCCAGTCATTACAGAACTTCAAACTTAAGAAACCTCTCTTTGGAAGTCCAACATGCAGAGCTGTCGCTGTAAATCTTTTGAGAGTATGTTATTAGATTTGGCTCAGATTTCCAGCATTGCAGACCTTTTGTCTTTCCATATTACAGCTATGACATAAAGTCAATGTCACCAACTGGAAATACAATCGGAATTCAACATTACCTGAATTAAATATAAAGCCTTTTATTGGCTAATATACAGTAAATTAAATTTATGTATATTAATAAGTTAATTATTCATTTCAACCTGAAGCTATTTAAATTTGAGCTATTTGACTAGTGAAAATTGGTTATTAAATATTTCTTCCCTGAGACAGAACTCTCCAAGGGGAAGTAAATCCTACGAAGACACACATTATGTGTCACCAAGAGACGACATATCCCGTAACTCTGTTCACTGGGCCTATGACGTGGCCACAAGCCAGCGGCCTGGATCTGGAGATAGTTCATTGTGTGAATCAGATGATGTCCTGTCTCCCAGGTGGATATTTTATTATTTCTTAAGATTTGCTTACTTTCATTACATGTATATATTACATTTATATTAGAAAAATTATAGAAATATACTGTTTAAATATGAATTGCATATCCTTATATATAACTCTTGCAAATCATTAACATAAAATTGAAACTTAGTCTTATGACTATTTACAACATCAATTGACTTCAACATAATTTCTGTTGTTATATAAGACAGCTAAAATTCTAGAATCCAAATCAGTATAAAAACTAATAGTAAAGTATTTTTTTAAATAAAGAAACATCTAATATATTATCCTGTATGAAGAAATCTTAATTGAATCACATTCTAAATTAATAACTTTAGCATACTGAATTATATTATCATTTCTAATAATAAAGATTATATTTGTAGAATTTTTTTGATTAAATGTTTAAGGTTGAATTTTTATTTACTCTACTTCAGATTACATGAAATACCTTAATTTATTAGATGTCTGTAAAATAAGGTGACCATTCCTAACATGCTATTTTAATGTTTATATATTTATGAAGAATTTCTCCATATTAATGCAGTTCACTTCTTTTTCTGTCACAATTCTAAAAATGTAAACTTTCTACAGACATGTTTTTTCATTTTTTGTTCTGTGTTTGCTAGGACCAGGATAAATCTCAGAGAGAAACATGCCAAACACCTGGCTGACCTGAAGGCTTATTACGAAGAAGAGCTGCAGGAACTGAGGCAGCTGTTGGCAGCGAGGGTTGACAGGCTGGGTGCTGATGGCAGCCGCTCCAGCATGACAGCAGGAGACAAAATTCTGTCCAGCGAGAACCAAGAACTTAGACAGAAGTGTAAAGAACTTCAGGATATGTTGCATGACTCAAGAATGTAAGTTTGATATCTTGTAATTGACTGAGTTACCTTCAGAAAGATTACTAAATTGCTATTTTTAGACTTGTATTGTTTACAATGCTGTACAAGCTAAAAATCAGTCACATGGTCATGTTCTAAACTACTGGGAGCTCACACATGTAATACTTTCTTTTTCTTATACACTGGTAAAGTGCTAGTTATTTAGCAAAGGTGCCACATTGAATGGCTTTTTAATTTCTGGCACTTCAAGTATTAATTCATCTGCACAAAGTCGTAGGATTAGATTTCAAAAATAGTTCATGAATAGTAATATTTAACTAATTGTTCTTATTTCTTCTTCATTGTGAACTTTTGAATTTTAAAAAGGGAATTAAATTTATTACTTTGAAGGTTAGATCTGTGCTGGGATAGTATTCTAAGATCTAGAATTATTCTTATATAATTCATACACACTTTGTTTTGTTTACAGTTGAAAGCTGTAGTAATGTTGTGATTGCTTTTTTTTTTTTTTTTTTACTTAAAATCTCACACTAAAGGGAATGTTGATTACATTAGTGTTTTCTCACAAATTAAACAAGCAAATAAAAAAAATAATACTTAAAAAAAAAAACTAAACTTATCCAAGGGAAAGAACGGCTAGTTAATGTCATTTATCTCAAGATGGAAGTGATTAGCCCCATTTCTGCTTTATAAAACAATTAATTACTACTAATTGATTAACTAGTTGGTTGATTTTTTGGATTAATCCATGTATTGTCATTGACTATGAATAATTATGCGAATTTCAATTTGATCCGAGAATGAGAAGTGGGAGAAAAAACATGATAAAACGTATTAAGGTGAATAAATCTGTATATATATTCACATCTCTCATTAAGTAGCATTTATTTCCTTTATTTTGATATCAAACAAAATAGTCAATAACCAATACTTAATTAAATAATTTGTTAATATTTAATTTAATCATGTTTTGTCAGGTATAATGAATAATTGTGTGAAGTTTCAACTTGATCCCAGAATGGGAAGTGGCAGAAATAACATGTTTAAACTTTTGACCAGACAGTGAGTTGATATAAGCTTTGTAAAAAAAATAAATAAAAAACTAAAAAATGTGTTTTTTTTTTGTTTTTTTTTTTAGAGAGAATCGAGAACTGCAACAAAAAATACAAGGTCTGGAAATCAGAGCTGTGAGTTTCAATGACCTGAAGTAGATTTATTTAGACTATAGTACTGTTAAGTATATTATTATCTAAGCCTACCATCTTTTTTCTTTAAAAAAATTTCCCTGAAATAGCTACTTGAAACTAAAATTTTTGTTTCTCTCTGTTCCAGTCGGACTATGCTGGAAGGTTTGACACAGCCCAGGCACAGGTTCTGAGTCTCAAGACCAGGCTGGAGGAAGTCACAGAGTTTGCCAAGGAGAAGGAGGCTCTGGCAGCTGAAGTGGAGCTGAAGCACAAGAAGACGATTGAGGCTTTGCAGATGTCATTTAAAGTAATGTTATTGTTTTGTGTACAATTGAGGCTTTGCAGATGTCATTTAAAGTAATGTTATTGTTTTGTGTACGATTGAGGCTTTGCAGATGTCATTTAAAGTAATATTATTGTTTTGTGTATGATTGAGGCTTCGCAGATGTCAATTAAAGTAATGTTATTGTTTTGTGATGTCCAGAATGCTTAGTTATCTGTAGATCGCATTTCTGATTGGGTGCATGACTCATGAATCAGTTTGTTAGCTAGCCTGTTAAATAAGACTTAAATGTTTTATGTTTTTTTTTAAAGTAGTTACATATATCTTTTAGGTAATAAAATAGAGTTACAATTTAATGCCAAAGCTTATTCTGTGTAGGATTTTATAGATTGTCATAGTGTATTGTAATTTCTTGTTCATAGTTTAATCCATAAAAGAAAGTCAATAAGGTGATTGCTTTTTAATATTATATAATATTAAAGGTAAACATATTTGCATATACCTAGTTGTAATATGCATAAATGTTTATGAAAAGTTTTTTTTAAAATTTAAATAAATGTAAACAAAAATAGTGAGATTATATGATCTATGAAAGTAAATGTTTGTCTTTTAACTATAATTCAATAATCATTTTTTATTAGAAAGAGAAAGAGTTATCTGAGTCATTACATAATGCAAAGATTACAATTCAGAGGGTGAGTATAAGGACATTTGAAATGTCTGTACAATTTTTAGAATAGCACATCTAATAAAATTATTAGTTGGAGTAGTCAAATGAACAAATATTGATCAATGTTAAAACAGTTTACCATCTGCAGAATAATAGTTAAATTAAAATATTATAGCATCTAAGTTTTGCAACTTTTAAGTATTGCTGTTTTAACTTTCGTCTTTTTCAGCTGGTGGACAAATATGAAACATTGGAGAAAGATTATGCTTTAATTAAGGTATGGTAGTGATTTAGCATAATTCTCAAATTAGCAGAGGTGAAATATCTGTGTAATCCTGAATAGAAATACTAAGAAATTGTGAAAAAAAAATATTCAAATATTCATCTTAAAATGGTAATGAGTATTCAAGAAATCAAAACTGTTAAAGAAAAGAAAACTACCTAGAACCATAGAAAAAAAAGTTATCCTTTTTTCTTTTAATTTGAAATAATGTAATAATAATTAATTAGTAGGAGAACTCTTAGGTATCAAGAATATACTAACAGTTAAGTAGCACTCATTAGTTGTTTGAGTTTGGAAATAGATTTCATAGCTTCTAATAATGTTATTGAAAATCTAGATTAAGTCCATTTTGATGTTGTAAATTACATATTTTGTCCTCACTAGGACTCTTTGGCAGCGACGGAAGAAAAATTGTTTACCTCAAGGTCAGAGGCCATGGATTCTAGTAGGTGAGTTAATGGCCATTTGCAAAATTCTCATGTAGTGAAAATCATTAATTGGTTTAAGGCACTCAAAGTTGTACAGTTCTGGATGTTTTATCTGAATCATAATAATCATTTCATTGACCTTTACAGTATTTAAAGAAAATGTTTTAATAAAATGTAATGGGAATAGATCATGCCAGTTGTCTTGGTTATACATCAATCTGGTCTATTAAGTTCCATATTAAATATGTACAAAATGAAATAACCTCAGCTCACAAAAATATGTTTGGTGACTTTTTAATGGTCATGGAAGATTTTAATTAAAAGCACTTCTCAAATACAGCAGTAATAGTTTTATCTTGGACCAAAATAATGTTGAAAAACTGTTATCTTCATTACAATATGACTTTGTAGAAAGTTCTGTCATGAATCATGGCATAAATGTGTAATAACTTAAGAATTCTTTTATTTCATGAAATTTCAACAATCACATTAATTGACTTTGCTGTGGAGCAAAAAATGAAATGATTTGAACACATATATATATATAACAATGTTGTAGCCTTGTGTTGTATGCAAGTTTTTATTTACTATCAACTTGCATTTCCTGTTCTTGGCAGTAAATTAACAAGACTTGAACATGAGGTGAAACAGCTGAAACATGATAATGAAGTTTTGAAACATGAACGTGCCATAGCCTGCAGGTATGAACTAGTAGCATAAAGGGAACTTTTTTTTCCTGTTTTCTATTAAACTGACACATATCAATTGTAAAACAATTTTTAAAAAATCTGTTTTATATAGACGTCTATATATTTTACAGATCCCCTCAGATGAAAAAAAGAACTACAAAATAAAATAATAGTTTTTTATGAACAAATGGTAGCCATATATAATGTAGCCATATCAACAATTTGGATATTGTCATAGTTGAATCATAGTAGCTATATTTCTTGATTAGACTTGTTATATTTACTATTGTAGAAGTGTTTTCCTGTTTTTTGTTGACTAGCAATCTATAGTTGCTTCATTTAAGTATCTTTTTCTTTGGTTAATTTTAGTAATCAGATGCTGAAAACCAGTTACGAAGAGGCTTACAGTCCATCTACATCTGGCTTTGATAGAAGTAGGCCAGTCTACAGTAGTCCAGCTAAGGCCCGGACCAGATCGGCTGATGGGTCAGTAGTTGTTACTGTATGGTCTGATGTGACCTTGTTTTAAGGAATAGCATTATCTTTTTTAAGCCAACATGTATATATTAAGAGCCTGGCCTTAAGTCTTGGTATGATTTACATTCAGTAACTCTAGGTGTGATTGCAATCTGTAATGATGGAAATGGAGTGGTTAATATGTCTTGGTATTTTTAGAAGTTATATCTTATTATTCAATCTCCAAAGTCTGACGGAGAAATGTATTTAGGGGAAGACCTCTTTATGAAATAAACACTTAAATTTTCTTTCTTTCATTCTTTAATCTTCTGTTGAAAAACTTGAAATGTTGGCAAATCCAATGTGTATTTGTAATATCTCATCCCAATAAATAGGTCACAGTTCAGCAACACTTCACCAGAGTCAGAGGCAGATCTAGATTACATCAGGTCCCCCATCTTGAGGGCAGAGAGAGAGCTCAGAAATCTGCAGAAGTCTTTCAGTACCCAGGACTTCACTCCCAAATTACAGAAAAAGTTTTATGGCAGTGAAGTGACGCCAAGAAAAAGTGGTCAGTCGTAAGATAATGTGATAATTGTGGCATATCTAACTGGAGCTTATTTCTTGTCTCTGGGGCATTGGTTTAAAAGTTTATTTCTGTCTGATAAACAAATGGGAACATCAGTGCATTAAAACTATTAGGTGTCTATTTATTTTCTAGCTTATCATTTTGAAATTACAATTTTTATTGCTGATAAACAAATGGGGACGTCAGTGCATTAAATCTATTGGGTGTCTACTTATTTGCTAGCTTAGCATTTTGAAATGACAATTTTTATTGCTGATAAACAAATGGGAACGTCAGTGCATTAAATCTGTTAGGTGTCTACTTATTTTCTAGCTTAGCATTTTGAAATGACAATTTTTATTGCTGATAAACAAATGGGAACGTAAGTGCATTAAATCTGTTGGGTGTCTATTTATTTTCTAGCTTAGCATTTTGAAATTACAATTTTTATTGCTGATAAACAAATGGTAACGTTAGTGCATTAAATCTATTAGGTGTCTATTTATTTTCTAGCTTAGCATTTTGAAATTACAATTTTTATTGCTGATAAACAAATGGTAACGTTAGTGCATTAAATCTATTAGGTGTCTATTTATTTTCTAGCTTAGCATTTTGAAATTACAATTTTTATTGCTTTAAATAAAAGGTGAAACAATTGCTGTGTGGAAGGATATTCACATTTTCTGACTTTCTGTATTTACTATAAAAAAAATTATATGTTGTAATCTAAGTCTAATGTAAATACAGTGTAAATACTTTCTAATTTAGCAATTTTTTTTTATTAGTGAAGTGTTTCTATCAGTTGTGTTTTTTCTAGGTTAAAGTGGCTATTGTTGTTTTTTTTTACTATCTGTCTGTTATGTTTGCTGCTGCTATTGTTTTATGGATTCATACAGTATGACTGTGTTATGTTTAAAAAAAATAATTTTCTTGTTCATTTGTAGTTGTACTTATACAGCTGGGGATGTTTATATTTAGAACTTAAAAAAAAATTTTTTTTTCATATAAATGCTTAGACTATTTTAAGTTTATACCAAAACGAATAAATCAAGGTGTCAGGGTTCACTTCTATGCTTGACTTGTCTTGTATATCTATATAGGAGTGCTGTCATCATCTAAATCTCTCAGTAATGGACACCTGCCTGCTCAAGATCCCCACACAAAGCTGTCATCACCCCACAGTAGACTGAGCAAGCCTGGAGATGAGACCCCCCCAAGAACCCCATTAAAGGGAGGATATACCCCCAGTAAAGATGTATCGAAGGGTGGTGCTCGGGTGCAGAGAGAGTCGAGAGTCAGGAGTAGTCCATCTTCTAAAAGTATGTTTTTATTTTTTACTTTAGTGGCTATATAAGAAAAATAACTGTACTTAACTTGTAATTGTTTCATTGGATTATAGCCCTTGGATGCATACCCAAATCTTAAATTCTCTCTAAAACTAGTTTTTATGTTGTAGAAACAGAATGAGGATAAGGATATAATATAATATTCATAAAATGCTTTATTCCAATGAGTTTTATATGATTCTATGATAATGTTATAGAACAATTATGCAATTGGTAATATAAATTCATATGCTTTGAAATTAAAAAAAAAAAGGTTTGGATGTAGACATGTTGAAGTTTTATGCATTAAAAAACAACAGTGGGCTAATACTATGTTTCACATGACAGAATTATGCAATGAAAATGGTCTGAGCAGTGAGCAGGCTCTGGAGAAAGTCAAGTCAGGGGAGATAGTCTCCCGACCAGCCTGGGAAGATGTCTACACATCATTGGCTGCCCCCTCAAGGCAGGATTCTATTGCTGGGAAGCTGGCTGCTTTGAACTCAGTAAGCCAAAACTTTATTTTTTTTTCTTAGTTCTTAATTCTCTTTTTTTTTTTCTTTCATTGGGTTTGATCTTTTTTTGCCACCTGGACACAATCTAGTTCTTGTCGTCTTCTCAATGTTGTTGTTTTTTTTCAACAAGTTATATTCTTCCTCTTCCCACATCTTATGAGAAAGTTTTGTAATTATTTTATTGTGTATCATTTACGTCAGCTTCCATAAATATCTATCAAAATGTCCTGTCACATACTTTATCATTCCATACATTTGACATGTCTTAGTGTGTTTTCAGAAATATCTTATCTTTGTTTGTTTATGTTTGTTTTACATGTTTCGGATGTTCCTTCAGAGTTGAAGATAGTTTACTTCCTAGTCCAACAGGACGACGGGGGATGGGTGCGGGCAGGGTTTGAACCCTGGACTATCGATAAATCCAAGCGACAGTCCAGCGTGCAAACCGCATGACCAGGCAGCCATCTTTGTTGTTCGTTTTAAATCAAAATTCTCAGGAATTCCTATACCCTAATCACTGATGGAAACCAGTACATTTTTGTTTTACCAATCAGTATCTTGCCTCTTTGTAAGCTCAAATGGAAAAAAACAACAAAAAAACTAGTGAATGGTCTAGGTACATTCATTATTTCTTGAAACAAGTTACCACTTGCCACAGATATGTAGTTTTATCTCATGGTTGCTTGTGAACTGTTGTAAGCCATAATTGTTTGGTTTGATTTCTGTCTTAATTATTGAGCTGCACTTGTTTCTGTTTGTCTGTGCAGAGTAGAGAAATGATGATCAAAGAAAGAATTCAAAATATTCACAACTTAGAAAGAAAATATGATGAGCTTAGCCAGGAGAAGAAAAAGGTAATATGAAATCACTTGACAGTTTGTCATTAGAGCTATTGTAATGAGTGTGATTTTATTATTATTATAGCTTTTATATAGCGCTACTTTCATGCTTATAGCATGCTTAGAGCGCTTTTGGTCCAATCTCATTTGTGGACCAGTGGGGGGGGGGGTATCTAGGAGTTGGTTTTCCGTGCTGCCTTTAGGCGCTCAGTAAACACAACTCTGCCCGAGTCAGGTGTCGAACCTCGAGCCCCCTTCTAGGTAGCCAAGCCAAGTTCAAGCGCACTTGGCCTCTCGACCATGCTTCCCACCGATTTGTAAAATGTTAATGTTATAAGTGTTAATATCATCCAGATCTTGTGTTGGTAGCTTGCTATAACTGTTAATACCAGTCTGTGTATTGTACTTAACTTGCTGTGTTTAAACTGGCTGTAACTATATTGTCCGTTTATTAAAGCCATTATTAAAGGACTTAGTTTGTTCTTCTTTAATAGTTAATGTATTAGGAGTTTTGTTTTAAGGCTTCAAAGTCTCCATATGGTCAGTTTTATTTTATTTATATCCTGATGTAAGTTTCTTTAAGGCTGAAAAAAAAAAAAAGGATAAAATAACAAATAACTTCTGCTACTTATGTTTCTGATGATGGTCCACAAAAGAGAAAAGAATACTTTAGACAGTCAGTGTTTTATACACAACTCTTTCATTCAACTTAAAAGCTGGTGCAAATAAATTTTTTTTAAATTGCCTCTCAGAAAGCTGTGTTTGAAAAAGAAATCAAAGATAGTATTCAACCATGGTTTGTTATGAAATATGTGCATAAAGATAGTATTCAACCATGGTTTGTTATGAAATATGTGCATAAATAGATCCTGTACAAAAACATTCAGCTTTAAGCATTTCAGATTTATCCATCAAAAAATCATTGAAAAAAAACAACATGAAAGGCAACTTTCTTTGTTTTGTTAATAGAAACTAACTTTCACAATACATAATATGCTTGTGTGATAGTTTCTCTAATGGGTCTTATGAGAATGAATGCATACATTTACAATATATCTCATTCTCATGTATAAACATTTTTTGTTCGTTCCCAGTATGAATCCGCCCTGAACAGGCTGCCAGCACAGGGTCATCGTGGAGAAAAGGACAAACTGGAAGCAGAGCTTGATAGAGTGGACAAAGAGCTGGGGTCAGTGCGCATGTCTCTGAAACGCTACCATGTCCTCAAGTCTACAATCTAAAGTAGCCTAGACCAGCACCAGAACTTCTATGGTGACTTTTTGGTCATTTATGGCCAGCAGCAGAAAGAATGTAGTCTTTGTAAACATCCTCCGTCCAACCAAATTGCTTTCTGGAATAGGAACTAAAAGATAAGCCTCAGTTTGACAGCGTGAAAATATTGTACAAAATCTTGGGTCAGGGTAGCTATCTAATTGTTTACATTTCCATTTTTTTTAAAATATCTACCATTTAATGCTATTGAGACCAACTTACAGAAAGAAATCCTCATGAAATGAAAATGATGTTTTAGCAATGAGAGGTTTTGCTGTATTAACATGTATGCTCAACTTAAGACTCACCTATAACATGTGATAACTGTATTGATATGACTGGTCCATTAATCATTGATGTAGAGTAGTTTTAGTATTAGTCTGTAGTTTGAGAGCAGTCCTGTGTACTCCAGTTTATCATTCATTCATTGCCATTATCATTCACTTTTTTACTTTAATCAGCTGTTCCCAAGTGTTTTGCTCTGTGCCGTTGCTGAGTTTAATCTCGCTAAGGCATTGGTCACTTTCATAAATTAGTTTAAAATAAATGTTCAACCCCCTTTTAAGATGCTATGGAACACTAGTGCACTACATAGCTGTAATCCTCTGTAGTTAGTGCTATAAAGTGACTGGGGGTGGGGGGGGGGGGGTATAAAATGTCTCTTTCAGTCTGTTATTATTAACAAAAAAAAAAAAAGTTCCCCTTTCAGACCTTGTGGTCTATAGGGCAGATGATGTAAAGGTCATCTGATTCTGTGGCCTACGGTCAACAAGGGTGTCATAAGGCCAGCACAATGACCAACCGGCTTTACTTTTCCCCAACTAATGTCAGGCACCCATTAGAGCTGGGTGGACTCAGAGGCGTCCAAAGATCCCGAAATTAAAAATTCAAGTCTTCACCAGGATTCGAACCAGTGCGTCCTGGTTTGGAAGCCAAGCGCTTTACCGCGCAGCCACCACGCCTCCTTATTATTAACAAAAATTGTTTTAAATAGACATTTTATTGTTCTATTTTCGTTGTAATTTTCTTGTAATTAACCAAGTGTCTGCAGTGAAGTCGATCCTTTAAACCACTAGTGTCGTACTTCAACAATAACAAAACCATGTTACATTCAAAGCTTTAAGTTGCACCCCATTGAGAAGAATCAAAGAGGTAGATTTTCCTAGTCCTAAGGAGTGCAACGTAGTGAGGGCAAATGCTGTAGATTTTCTTGATTTGCAACATCTCTGAAAATGTCCCTTCTTGCCACACTGATTACATGTTGCTTCACGTGCGGGGCACTCATTACGAGGATGTCTTCTCTGCCGCAGAAGTAACACTTGCTAGATATAGCGTTTACCTCTTGTAAATGGGTTGCCTAATTTGTTGGTGTAGTTCAGGATGAATATTGACTTTAAGGTGACCAGTGAGAAAAGTGAGTGCCCCATTGATGAGTTGAGACTTTTTATCATTAATGTGTTTTAATGAGTGTTGATGTGAATTCATTTCAAGGGTGATTTCATTTAGAGGCCTTCACTTTGTTTCTCTAATGTATTTTTTTTCATTGTTTATGCATTAATTTTGTAACATGTTGTAACAATACAAGATGATGTGCAGTTCAACTTCATGTATATATTTGATATTATCATCACTATGCAGCTAGCAGATACATAGAACCCAAGTTCCTTGAACAAGCAATAGAGCAAATATATTCAATTTTCATTGGTCAATAATTTTTCTTTCATTTAATTATTTATTTGGCAAAAGATATTTTGTATTAACGAAAACCCTCTGTCTTCTATTGATGTAATTATTACATGTTGAAAAAAACATTTATAGGATTTAAGCCTTATATAGGGTTATTAGAGAAAGACCACATTGTTACTGTATTGAGAGCTTCAGTTTTTCTGGAACTATTTTTTTGTTTCATTGTAGCTCCCATGGAAGGTCAATAAAATTGAGGTCAATATTTATGTTAGGATTCTTTGTTCTATTATGAATGACCCACAAGTTGGTAGCTGTACTGATGTTTGCAAAGCTTTTTTCTAGCTATGGGCAAAAGTATACAGAAAGCAAATATCTGTTTTATAAACTACTAAATATGTCAAACTATTGCCATCACAACTTCAAGAGATAGTCATGTAACACCTATCACACCTGTCTCAGCTCAACTCTCTCTTCTTTCATTGAGCTCAATAAACTCTTTGTTCTCTGAACTGTTTCTTTATTCATAGCTTCACCAACCACCATCACTGCTAGACTAAATTCTTTAATTCTTTGAATTGTCCCATTAAACGCCAACATAACCAATGTATTTTGATGCAGTCACTATAAAACCGTCCAATTGTATGCATTTTTAATGTTAAAAAGTTTTTTCTTACAACTTGTGTGTTAGTTGCATCAATTATATTTTATATTTGTTTTGTATTTTATGGAAAATAACTTTCCACAAGGCAAAAATCTTTAAAGACAATTTACAGCCATTGCACCATAGTTACATCAGATTTGGACAAGGTGGTCAGCACCTCTCCATTAAGGATAGAATAAGAGGTTTAAAACTTCTTTATTCCACTGTTCTGTCAGTCTGGGTGTTGCAATGTCATTTAGAAGTACTTAGGAACCTGATTCATCAACTGTTAGTTATGGGTCTTGTTTTGTTCTGTTGTATCTGTTTGTATCTATAATGTTATTGTTTGTTATAATAGAAATGCTGAGGTGAACAATTGTAAGTCAAACTGAATTTCCATCTGCTTGGACCAATAAAATAATCTCATCTAAAACTCAGTCATTTTGCCTACTGCTGAAAGTAACTGCCAGTTTGTGCATGTTTAGAGTTGTCTTGTTTTTTTATAAGCCATTATTACCTGTATACTAGCGATGTAAAACATTCAATCTTTCCAATTTATTCACTACTTTAAAAAATTTTTTTCGTTTTTTTTTTACAAAATCATTTCTAATTACACAGGTTTATTTTCAAGAGGGGCCATTCTTAGCTTATTATCTGTGATATTTCATTTTTTAAATCTGAGTAAGGTCCCTTCCTATTTCAGAATCCAATGTGATTAGTTTTTGTTTATGCTTTAACAGTAGGATTAGGATTTATTTTATCTGTAAGTTATTTATGTAACCATTTCAACTATCAACATTCAAACTGTTTATCAAATATGTTTTATATTTACACATATTTTATTTAGATATAATTTTTCATTCACTTTTTATTTCTTTAAACTGAAGTGTCGGTTTACTTGATTTCATTTTTTAATACGAAAAATATCAAATATAACCTCTTGCTTTTGTTATCGAATGTAATGTTTTTTAAAATTTTAATGTAAAGTATTAGTTTGTTTTTTTTTTCTTCACATAGCCTACTCTTGTGTGATCATATTTTTGTCACTCAATAAATCCTAGCAAAAATCATGGAGTAAAGGTTTTAGCGTTGTCTTTGATTTCATTCATTTCTAGAACAAACTCGTATGTATGGAACATTTAGATGTAAAACACGACCTGATTCCCTTTTGTCATGTAAGGTCAGCCATCAAGGAGAAGTAGATACAAGTAGATACTGTTCTAGTAGTAAAGCTGAGGTGGATAATTGTAGTCAAAATGAATTTCCAGCTGTTTGGACCAGTACAATTATCTTACTGGTACAGAGTCAGGTGTGTACTGGTCAGTCGAGTGTGTACTGGCACAGTCAAGTGTGTACTGGTACAGAGTAGGATGTACAGTCTACTGTATTTTGTTTTATTTACTTTAAAAGGAGATTGAAATGTAGGAGATGATATTTGTTGACATTTCTTGTTGTATCCATACAGGGATGATTCAATGTACACAACTATGTCAGTAATATAGTCAGATTGTCAGAAGTAATCAGAAATACAAAAAAATATGTTAGTAATATAATCAGATTTCAGAAGTACAAAACTATGTTAGTAATATGAGATTGTCAGAAGTAATCAGAGGTATAAAACTATGTTGGAATTAGAATCAAGCTTCATCTTTAACTTCTTGTTTGAACTTTTTTTTTATGATGATCATTGAAAAGAGACCCCTTAATTTTACTACCAATCCCTAAAACACTAAAAGGCATCTGTTTGTACTTACTGCTTAGATCTAGCTACAAGTATTTTTTTGTATGTTGCAAGTTTTATTAACAGATTAAATATCAATGTCAATTGCAGTTTAAAGAGGCTTATCGTAAAGATGACCTCTTTATTATTATTTATACACAAAGTAATTTTCTTGAAGTTTATAATAATGAGGTATTATAATTTTATTGTAAGAAAGTCATTGAAATAAATTACTTTTAAAAAACACTTAGGAGACATGTAAATGAATAAGTGAACATAAGCCATGAGTGTATCAGATAAAAATGAAATATTTAATTTTACAATTATATAGGGATAATGTGTCTATTTCAAAGTGAAATTTTAACAATTAAAAAGTGAATAATAAACATTACAGTAATATCATTGACAAATAACCAAATTCACAAGCATGACCAATGTATAAATAAAATGACACTTTTATATAATTATTTAAATGTTGACCAGTGTACCAGAGAAAACAAAGGGAGAGCAACAATCATGACAACCATTAACATTTGACATTATTGCCCCTTAATGTTCAGAAGTCTCTCAGCTCTTGGTCATCCCTCCAATCATTGAAGCAAACAAGAAACTAGGGGACGTAACTAATGTTTCAAAGCTTGCTTGTTTATTTATAAAAACAAAATAAGCAAATATTTCGTATGCTGCATACTTTGTCTGCTATGTATGATGCAAAAATTGTAAGACAAATTTATTCAAGGATAATAAAGATAGGACTATTATTATTGAACAAACATCTAAAGTACTTATGTTTAATTACAAAAAATAAAAATATCTCTGCTAAGCAAATCAGATTCAATTATAATTTTAACTTTCAAGTGCAACCAAAACTACACAGTGAATAATAAAGAAAGACAACTGTGTGAATAAAATTCCTCACATGTTGTTTTAAAAACTTAATTAATTTTGTAGGAGAAGCAACAAAACTTTAATTAGGAAAATTTTACACTACAAGCTACCCATTGCATGGTAAAACAGGATTGAAAAACAAAAAGTAGATGAATAAAAGAAACAAAATAAAATATCTGAATCTATATAATACTCGGTAATACCAGCAAACAAATTAAAAATATATTATGGTAAGTATTTATTGTGTTTGGATAAAATCTGACCTAGAAGAGCAAGATTGTTCATAAAGCCAAGATTGTCAAACAGAATATATAATAGAACAGTACTATCAATTGTTAAAAACGTGTCCTCCCTAACTAGGTGATTTCTAACCAACTGGACTAGCAAAGATCTCATGTGGTCCAATGTCGAAACCTTTGTGTAATTTTATTGGGTATCTTAGATCTCTTAATTTTTGTTCATGGTCATACTTTTAGAAAGTACAAAACAAGCTAGATGTACAAACAATCATAGAGCCTATTGCCAAAGACAAGAAAAAAAAAAAAGTTGGCGACAACTAGGAAACGGCACTAAGGACAATCTTATTCTCCAGGAAATATAACAACAACAAAATATAGTTGAACACTGAAATGTAAGGCTGCCTATGTGCCAGTTTGTATCAACAGGCTAATTTTTTTAGGGCTTTTAGAGAAGAAACTCGGAAATAACAATGCCTCTCAACAGATTGATTTGCACATGCATCCGAATGGATATCCCTTACAGAATTAGCATTCAACAGTCACACTGAAACTTTGAACAATCATAAACTCATGATATCCTTCACCAACAGACACGTAACAATTCAATTTAAATAAGCAGTTTTACAAAAACCTGGCTTGAGACACGATGAAGTAAATGCAGCCCAGAGCTTACTCTTTACTTTCACTCACGGTGTTAGTTCCTGACAATATAGATTCCAGGGATTCCCTGCAAAAAAATAAAACATATAAATGTCTGAAAGAAATTCCTTGATGCAAAGTTCAGTAGTAGTTCTAGAAAACATGATTCTCAAAATGACCACCTAAGTTTAAGGCCTATTTAAAAATTAAAAAATTGATGTTTAATTGATCTAAATATATTAAAAGTAACCATTGAGTGCCTCCTTATACAAAATATTCAACAGTGGAGAAATTTCTCAAAAGTGGAGGGGATAGAATTATGAAAAGATATTGATGAAAACAAGTATACAGAATTTTGAAAGACTTAGAAAAAGTTTGCAGAAAGTGTCAGAAAAGTCTTTTTAGGACTAGACTATATAAGGAAAAGTATGTGAATTTTATGTGAATTTGTTCATCGCTGTAAATTCAAAAACAAAACTTGTATTCTGCACAGTGTTTCTTCAGTGTGCTTAAATAGAGGCACCTCCAAACTTGCACAGGTCAGGTTATTTGAGAGACAACACTACTCTCCAAAACAAACTTGTGACATAGCTAAATGACAGTCTTAGCTTATCTGGTCTGCAAATCTGAACACAAATTTTGAGAATTTCAAAGAACTCATAGAAGACAATAGTTTCTATGCAATTATCAAACTTGAGAAATACAAACTTCATATCAAAATACTTTATAAGTACCACTTACTTGGCCGTGGTCAGTTGAGCCTTGAGACGTTCCTTCATACCAGGACCAGAGGCAACCTTCATCTTTTCTTCTAGTTCCAAGATTGTGGCTTTGTATCCAGGTACATTATGCAACACCTGGACATGCTTACCTCCCGATGAGACTAAGTAACGCCCACTGATATCAAAACTCAGTGTGGTCATAGATTCTAAAGAAAAAAAAAAGGCAATACTAAAAAGTTATTAATGAAGTATTTTTTGTTTCAAATGCAATGGTAAAAAGATTTTTTTCCCATTACTATGCATTTGTATTACTCATTTTTTTCAGACCAACTCAAAGCAAGCATATCAGATGTCAAAACTGAAGAATATTTCAGAAAGATATTGTGCTATTTATTCAATGGAGCAGACAGAACCTACAATGGCATTACAATTTTCTAGCCTCACCAAAGAAGATTATCACAAGTCACTATCAGAGTGAACACAGCACAACCAGACGGAACTTTATAAGTAAACCTCATCAATGCACTATCATCTTTGAAAGATTGGCAGTGACATAGTGTTATGCAGTGAGTTTATGTGTATTTTCTGATATATCTTTAGTATAAGGCGCTGTGGCTGAGAGGTAAAGCACTTGGCTTCCACACCAAAGGGTCCTGGGTTTGAATCCCGGTGATGACTGGCATTTTTAATTTCAGGATCGGTCAGGGCACCTCTGAGTTCATCTAGCTCTAATTGGTACCAAAAGTAAAGGTTGTGTGCTAGACACATGACACCCTCGTTAATCAGAAACAGATGACCTTAGCATCATCTGCCTTATTGATCACCAGGTATGAAAGGGTAACTTTTACTTTACTTTTTTAATGACTATTGTCAAAGATAAGTGGATGAAAGAGAGGTGAACAGTTGATGAAAGGGAGTTAAGTCAGAGATGAGAGACAGAACACATGTAGCTATTGTATGTCTAAAGCAATAATTTTGAAGTATACTGTTTATTGTTTAAATCACTCGACATCTAGTCACGTTTCCCTTCATATTTTATGCTGAACTTAAAAGATATATAAATATCGGTCTATAAAAATCAAGCATATTTTGCTTGTAAAAGAAGTTTTCAAGCTTCATAGATTTGTGTAAAAATAAAGTAATACACCTACAAGGGTTAGTTGGACTAGCTTGTCTGGAGCTTCAACCCAACTCCCAACAGATAACGTTTTTTTTTTATTCAGTAAATAAGTAAGTTTTCGGTATCTACCATGAAATGTTAACGCCACATACCAGTTTGCAAGACTAAGATTTCAACATAAAAAGTTTAGATAAGTAAAAGTACTATCAACCCCCCCCACCTCCACTAATCCCTGCCAGACTTATATAAGTTCATATTCCCCAAACCTGAATGGACATCTTTCATTAGTTCCTGCTCCTTCCCAGTCTCTGTGTCCCAGAATGCAATGCTGGTGCCGTTTCCTACCGCCACTGTGTGGCTGTCTGGTGATAAGGCAACAAGTGAGAAACCAGTGAAATGAACAGAACCAGTCTTCAGCAATTTGGGATCTTGATTCATCTCATACCTCACTGCCCAAAAAATAAACACAAGTTAAGATTTTTTTTTTTTCAAACAATGAACTTGAGTAATTTATTTAGTTTAAAATCAAAATACAGCAAACTTATTTGTAAAGGGCTAGCAAAGAAACAACTTTTCCTAAGAGTTAACATAATTGTTTGGTGAAAATCAATTCCATGAATCTTTCATTGTTTTTTTTTATTAAAATATATTTTCAGATTTTTTCTTGAAAAAAAAACAAACCCAGAACTATTTGGATGGAAAAGACAAGTTTGCATCATTTAAAAGTCTAGTTATTTTCCCTTGGTGACAAATGATGAACTAACAAAACAAAAAGTAAATTTGCAGCTAAAATGTTATGGCTTTAGGAAAGAAAGATAAATAGACTTCTAAATGCTAGGGCATTACCATCAGTATCCCAAAACTTCCACGTTCCATCTTTTGAAACCGATGCCATTCTGAAAAGTACATCAATATTTTGGGTTTTAATTTTGTTGAAATAGAAAAACTTTTGAATCACTTATTTACTCCACCAAAAACTTTACTACAATGGATCAGCATTACTAATGAGGTAATGGCTGTTAAAAAAAAAGCAACTTAAATATTAACCAATAAAAAAAAAGTTACTTGAAAAAGAAAACCTTTCTCTAACCTTCTAGCATCCATATTAAAATCAAACGTGTAGACAGCAGCACTATGACCTTTCAACTCAAACGCTCTCTTGACCTCTTTAAAAGTGCCAGTTTTGTCAAAGAGCACCTCCCATACTTTCACGTCAGGGGTGAATCCTGAAAGTAAAAAAAAAAGAGTTTCTTCCTCTTGAAACAAAACAAATTCTAGTACAATATCAGTACAACATTTGTGAATATCATGCGATGTGCCTGTGCCTGCAATATGAATACGCCAGTGTACTTAGCATAAGAAAAAAAGAATACACAATGACTGTAGTGTGCGAGTTGCACCAGTTTACATCAGGGCGACGTGACTCATGGGATGCAAACATTTTTAACACATACACCACTTGTATAACGAAAATCTTACTATAACCAATCCCAAATAAGTTGTAAAAAAAATCATCCAAAATGTAAAACATCTAGGAACACTAAAATAGAGTATATTGACCAACAGTTCTGGTATTATGTGGCTTGGTGCTTGGTCTTCAAGTGCTTATATTGCAGTACCAGCACAGGGGTCAGCACTACTAATATGAAATATAGTAATGATAAAATACATTGTGGAACCTTCAGACAGGGCTAGGGGTGAAGACCTCCCAGTCCATAATTCTATCATTAGACAGCAAACATAGACCAACAAATTTTTGCAGGCAGAAAGCATATATAGGTACTAAATTCTAATATTTTTAACTTACAATCTTGAAACAAACAAATTGTGACAGTTACTGCTTTTATTTATTTTTATTCTAACTTTTAAAATGTAAGGTTGTTCTGTTTTTACTTTTTATTTAAAAACCTTCAGTGTATTTTTTTAAACAAAACAAACAATACAATTAAGAAATAAAGTAAATATTCTACTCTAGGGAACTGAAGATTATATGGAAGAGATATAAATCATCAAATATAATTTTGTTAAAAAAAAAAAACTAGATTGATTGGCCTTGGTAATACTGTTACATAATAACAATATACAAGATTCAATGAAAAATAAAAAAAAAGGAGATAGTTTGCTAATACTAAAGATTGGATCTTTAAGGAATTACCAATAGTGGGAGTTGAAATAGAGAGGCCTTAATGTTGACAGTATTTTCCTTAAGATCAAATTTGTACATACCTGATGAGGCAACAAATCTGCCACATGGGGAAACTTTACCACAAGAGTTGGACATCTGATGTGTGTCTATGGTTGCTAAGACATCCCCTTGGAAAAAAAAGGCAACCATTTTATGTAACAAATTTGAAAAAATTCATGCAGATGAAAAAAAATAAAAAGACAGGTATTAACTTACTATATATTTATCTATTATATTGTAGATGAACGTTTTGATCACTTATATTATATGAGATTTACAACACACAACACATTTTATTTCTTTAAATTTTAAAACCACATACCAACAAAGCAAAGCATAAAAACACTTTTTGCAAAGCATAAAAAACTTTTTTCGTAAAACAAAAAAACCCACATTTCTCCTTAAGTTTTGTGAGTGACAAAACATCATTGCTGCAATTACCTTTAAGGTCCCATATAATGATGGTAGTGTCCCCACTGCAGGACATTATGTATTTACCACTTGATGCTATCCCCACTCCTATTATATCTGTTTTATGTTTCTTGTAGAAACAGTAAAAATATTTTAAAAAAAAGAAAGAAAAATAAGGAAAGAATGAGTACAAATCATTTGAAAATGTCTTTAGAGCATCAAATTTAACTATCTGGTAATCTCCGTTTAAAATGGAAAATGAAAAATAGAAAGTACATGTAGCGATCATTTATACTGGTGGAAAATGAAAATTAGGTTTTACCTGAGCTTAGAAAAATTATGCATTCAGTATTTTGCTCAATAGTAAAACTTTTTGAGCTGTTTATCGTTAAGTTCAGTTTATTGTTAAGTTATATTAATCACTCATCATTCTTCATCTATCTTAGATGCACCTTCCCCTATCTTTTACTTTGTAAGACCCCTGAAGCACAACTAGTGGTCTGTTGACCAGTTCCTTTAATTTTCTGGTATTTTTTGAGTCTCATTTAGAGTTAATTCTATCCATTTCTTTTACATCCTTTTTATTTTCACCTGGTTCTATTCATTTCAGTAATTCATACCAATCAAATCCTGAGATGCAACTGACATGGTCATTACCACATGAGTTTGATATTTCTAGCCCTTAGCCAGGTCATCAAGAAACCCAAAGGATATCTTCGATCTAAGACTATAAAATGAATTTTCTAACTATATGACAGCCACAACACAAAAGATACCTTTGGAAAGGTTATAGCACCAGTTATAGATACATTGTTACTACCATCCTCTTTCTTTACTAATCTGAAAATTCTAATAGCATTTTCTGTGGCCAAACTGGCAACAATAGCTCTGAAAAAGATAAGAATATACTGGTAACTGTTAGTGTTTAGACAATACAACCACATATATTAGGCTAGTAAAAACTGACCTTATAATAGATATCTACAGTAAAAAAAATAAATAAAACCGAACTTCTCTTACCTTGAGTCAGGACTGAAGGCAACATGGGTTGCAGAGTCCAGGTCTACATTTCCACGAATATATCTATACAATACAAAGAAGAAGAAATAGATCCAAGGCAGCGATAGTTATAATGTGACTATTTTCTTAAGTAAGCTACACTACAAAAGAAGAAATGTATTCAATCTTAATATTATTAAATTTCAATGGCTCACTTGTGATCTTTCTGTTGAAATTCTTTCACACTCCATAACAGAAGAGCTCTATCTAGATTTTATAAAAGTAAATAATTAAGTAATATACTGTTGAAAGATTGTTAGGTCAATAAAATGATTAGTAGATAAGTAATTTTTTTTCCTCCAAAAGATGCCAGATTTTATGTTTGATAGACCATTTGTCCATTTTTTAAAGAATGGTATTTAATTATTTAGCTCTAGAGATCACAAGCAAATTGAGTGTAAATTGTTATCAAAATAATTGTTCAAATAATAGAAAAACTCTCTCACACACACACACATAAAACTAACATATAAAATAATAATTTTATGGTGGTGAGTCATAATTTAATCAGAAATAATAGAACTCCTTTCTGGCATTGGGGACACAACAATTTGTTCATTGACATTTCATTCACGTGACTATATCCTTCACCTGACATATCGCTCACCGACAGTTGGTTCAGGACTAATCATTCACATGACAAGTGAACGATGTGTCTGTGAACTATTTGTCGCGGGAACGAAAAGTCGTGAACAATTTGTCGGTGAACAAAATGTCAGTGAACGAATTGTCGTGGAACCCCTGGCATTACATTCTACCCCAGGAGACCCAATGTAACAAATCTTAGAAAAGTTGTTCAGATGTTGCCACAGCACAGTTCATAGATGATAGTAGACTAGGAATTTATACTTTAAGGTTTCAGTTGAGGATGAAAATTTTTTTAAAAAATATCATTTATTTATAAGGGGAAACAACCTAACATTAAATAAAACAAGACAGAGACAAGAACATTACATTTAAATTTCTTTACATAGTGTTGAATTTATAAACAAGCATATTATCTAACCTTCTGATGCTGTTAGCAAATATTTTCCATTGGGACTAAAATCCAATGATACAATTGAGCTACTGTGTCCTTTGAGAGTTGATGAGAGCCAGAGATGGGAGAACGGAACATACGCTGACTTTTTTACATTTTTTGTAGGCACGGGCTTTGTTTTTTTTACTCCACTTAGCTTCTCTGTTTGACCTTCACCTTTACTTTTGTCTGTCTCTAGAAATAGTAAATTTATAAATCATTGCTATTGCAACAAAGAGGTCTAGAGACCCTACAACTGTAAAGGCTCTTTAAGCACCCCAAAATCTGGGCAGGAGAGAGAGGTGTTTGGCATTATAAATTTTCATTTCTGTAGCTAGACATCCCTCAATTGAGACTAGAAATAGATAAGATTACTGAGTCAGAACTAGATTCAATTTGATTTAGAATCTAGATCCATATTTTAAATCAAGATACTAGGATTTAGAGTTGAAAACAGTCAAATTCTACATTAATATTTAAACTATAATCTATATAACAATACATATTATCAACATTTACTCAATAGTATAGCTAGATATATTTTGTCAAGATATCTAGTAGATATTTATTCTAGTCTAGGACAAGACTCTAGATTAGAAAGACATAATAGATTCTAATATTTATTTAGATTCTATTATGATGTATTAACATTTACATGATAAACTCACTGCAGTACTGTACAGTATATATGTAATAACTGTAGCAGAATAAAACTTATTGTCTTTATAGATGAATTAGATCTATATAATTTATATTAATTATATAGAGTCTAGAACTCTAGATCTCTCTATACATAATACATAACAAAGAGTTACTGCAGCTGGGGTGAACAACTGGGTAGAAAATACAATGAAGTTCATTTATCTTCTAATCTTATCTTATATTTATATATATTTCAGACATTACTTCAAAAAAGAAGATAATTACATCTTGTATATAAAGCATTTCATGTGTCATTCTAGTCATGCATGTTTATCTTAGTATACTTAAATCATCTTATAAAAGCTAGTAACTAGTTACTTAGACTTAGATCTAATATTAGCATTACTAATAATTATATAATATATATTATATTTGGGGGGGGGGGGGGGGCGTGGTGGTCGGATGGTTAAGCGCTTGGCTTCCGAACCTGAGGTCCTGGGTTCTAATCCTGGTGAAGACTGGGATTTTAAATTTTGAATTTCAGGATTTTTAGGGCACCCTTAAGTCCACCGAACTCTAATATGTACCTGTGATGGCCACATAACATCCAGCTCGTTAACCGTTTGCCAAAGAAACAGATGACCTTAACATCATCTACCCCATAGATCGCAAGGTCTGAAAAGGGAAACTTTACTTTTTTTTATAAATTATATTTAAATACACTATTAACTAATTATTACTAGATCTAGAGAGTAGAAGATCTAATACTATTAATTATAGTGACAACAGTCACTAGTCACTCACTAGTGTAAATTGTCTAGAAGTCTTTAACTAATAAATACTATAGTAGTCAACGCTGACTACATTCAGGTAGTCTAGTCTAGATATATATATATAATTATAATATATATAGATCTATATATCTTATATGATACAGACGTTATTTGAAAAAAAAAAAAAGATGATTAGGTTCTACGACGTCATGCATATTAAGTATGACCTGACCTAAATTCTGCCAGGCCAAGTCACTGGTTTTCCTGGCTAGCTCAGGCATGCTCTAATAGCAGTAGGGAAGAAAGAGCATTTGTACAGTATAGTACTAGCAGGATATATTACAAGTTGAGTCTAATACATCTCTAGATTTATCTAAAGTCTAAGATTTTTTTTGGCAGGCAGAGTCAGACTAGTCAGTCTAACTTCTAAGTCAGAGTGAGAGTCCAGAGGATGAGGCCTTCTGACACACACAAGTTCTGACAATAACTTTAACATACCCTCTGAAATTTGCTGGTCTTTTTTATCACGTTTAAAAACATTGCAAAGCAAAGCTATGAGCAAAACAATTGCACCAACGGCAGCGGTAACTGCAATAAGAGGTACGGACGGAGACGCAGACTCTTCTACATCTAATTGCGGCATATTTGGAACGTGTTGATGTGTAATGTGTTGCACAGGCAAAAGTCATATCCGGTCAGAAAGTGAAAGTAGAATAGTAGATTACGTGGAATTTTGGGCTTTTATATTGTTCGCATTTAAAGAATCTAGATCTAGTCAAATTAATTTTTTAAATCTAATTTCTTAAATGGTCTAATAAGAAAAGAGCTAGAATCAAGGAGTTTTGACACACATCAACACCAATCCCGTGCAAAATAGCCTATTGAACCAACACAAGATGTTTCAAATTCTCTAGCGTTATCTAAAGCTGCTTCTACTTTTCTAACATTGGACATGAAGTTGAAGGATCTAGGCAATCTAGGCCTGAACTTTGTTACATTATAGGTGGCTGCGCAGTCCACATTATCACACACAATGAAAAAGTTCATGAAACATATAACTTCAATAGCTATCATCAATTTCATTTTCTGTCACTGTATTATACATATACCTTTCGAGTGTAGGCGGCATCTATCATTAAAAAAAAAGCCTACCGGTCAATCTTATCCAACAAATTACAGACGTTCCTTCATGTTAATTGGAGACAAATATAGGTTTTCGGGGACCGTTTTCCTGGCTGATTCAGGCCAATTAACCGTTCCTGGCTTCAATGACATTTGTAATTGTATATATAAAGTGATAAGTGCAAGTAGATTCGAGAATGCATATATTTATAATAAAAAAAAAACAGGGGAGAGGAAAAAAAATCTATTCTCAATCCTTGAATATAGTTAACCGTAGGTTAATTTGGTCTCACATCCTAATAATAATTGTTTTTTCTTTAATTTGTAAAAAAAAATAAAAAATAAATCATCTTATTCTTATCTAAATAGCTGCATGATCATGTGGTACAAGATCTCGACTCTCGCCTGTCACCCTGAGGGAGATTTGGGCTAAGATGTAATAATTTTCAATTTTGAAGGAGCATTCAAAACATGCAAAACACAAACAAAAAGTAGACATGCAAAAAAATATATAAAAAATAAAGTAACATAAAAAAACTGTGTTTTTTTTTTACGAGAAATCATCCTATATGTAACTGTAATTTTTTTTTGTTAGAGCGATTTTTTTTTTGCTCAGAACAACTATTGAAAGTAGACAAAATGGAGATACCCCCCCCCCAAAAAAAAAATAAATAAATCATGTAGGCCTTTAAATTAATGAATCTGCCAAGAGCATAGGGCCTATAAAAGTCTAATGACTAGAATACGGTGAAGTGTTTTTATTTATTTAACTCTTTAATCATGAATACATAAGATATAGAATATTTCCAGACCAAATTTAATTTTAAATATTTTTATATTTGGAAAATCGTAATGGTCAAACCAGAGTTTTCCCTGTGCGGCCAATTGGCTAGTAATTATTTTCCCGAAGATTTACATAGACAGTTAAATCTTTGGAAAATTGCTTTTGAGATCCGTGTCCGCCCACTCTGAAACCATAAAGAGTTTGCAAGCTTAAGAGACAAATTGTAAATAATAATAATAATAATCTAGATCTATTAATTAGTTGTCTTCTAACGCTCCATGTTTATCTTGAAAATACGGAATCACGCCATGTAAATACAATTTTATTAAAGAAAAGAGTGCTTTCCGCTTTGTGAAATTCAGGTTGTGGTTGTTATACGAGAACATTGAAATAAGAATTCATTGGAAAAAAAATGGGAATCTTTTTTGTCAACAATATCTAGATAGATCCAAAAGTATTATTACTTAAAATTTAATTGTTAAGGTTTAACGTATTTGACTAAATTGTTGATCTTATGGAGTAAGCATCTTTTAGAAGAGTGAAGACAACCTAACAAACTTAAACGCAGACTCAAGTCTCAGACTGTCAGTGTCAGTGACTGTCGAGTGTCGTAGAGAAGCTTTTTTTGTTTGTCAATCATATTCAAATTCATTCATAGTCAGTGACTGAATGGCTCAATGTTCATATGTGAATTTGAATGTAGAGATCTAGATCTACATCTTGTCTAAGTTTGGTGTTATAAACTAGATCTAACTGAAATTCCTGAATTCAGTCTGATACAACACTTCTAAGCTAGATATCTAGGTCCATATCTACCTGTTTCAAACAGAACAGATGAATGAGGGATAATCAATTTTAATCTAGATCTGGATTCTTTTTTTTTAGTGAAATTAAAAAAACAGCAAAAAATTAAAAACAAAAACAAACTTCTATAGTCAGTGTAGTCTTGATATTTAGAAGACAATAATCATAATGATAATGATAACCGACTGATTATTCAATATTCTGATAGAGCAAAAAATTGAAAAATCAAAGATCTAAATTTAAATTATTCTAAATTAAATATACTCTAGAATAGAGATATAGACAATATAGTGAATTACCAGTTACTTGTTTTATTAAACTTAAAGCTAGATCTAGATTTCTAGATAGTTGTCAGTGTCAGCAGTGTTAGATTGATCTGTCTAGACTAATCTAGATTAGTTGCAGTATTCTAATACCAAGTTTATTATATACTATATATAATATATATTTAATTATTTATATTTAGAATATAAATATATATAATATATATATATTATATATATATTATTATATATCAATCTCATTCGTGTGATAAAGATTTTGACCATTTCAAAATGCTTGGATTATGTTGGACTCCAGCTACTGTTCAAAACATGCAGAAAATGGTAAGACAGTAAGATGTGATGATGGCTTAGATTACTTACCAGTGTACAGAACTGAGCAAAGTTGATTTTTGACTAGATCTAAATTCTAAGTAATTGTATCTAAAATTTAAAAGTCATTAAGTTAATTAAGACAGAATATTGAACACAAAATTATTTCTATTGCATGATATGTAGCTGAGGAGCATGAACTGCTAAAGTTTATCAACAGAGCCGTCAGAGCTGATGTTCAAAACTTGACTAATTTGAGTTGTCTCTGTGAAGAGCTTAAAGGCAACATAGAACCCTTCTCTCAGATTATGCCAGATATCCCCCCCCCCCCCAAATGTCCACAAAAGAGACTAGAACTTAGGACACGGAGCATGCCATAAAAAGCATGGTAGATATGCTATAAAAAGCAATGAAAAAGTGTGAAAAATGAGTTTCAGAATTTAAATTTTAGGTGGTGTCAGATGAATTCACATCTGAAGCTTGTTTAGAAATTACTTTAAATATGTATTTTTTTTTTATAACTGTTCATTTTTGTTGATTAACTTCCTTTTGTATCAGTTGTCTACAAGTATCTCAGCATTCTTTTGCAAAAGGACTTATTGAATCATGTTTCATAAAACATTTTTTTTTAAGTTTTTTTTTTAAAGGCCGTCATCTAAGCTGACAATTATTGCCTCTTCTTTTTCTCTTTCACAAAGTGTATAATGTCCACCTAAAAATTTATTGTAGGATGTAAACAAAAATTAACTTTTTGTAACTTTAAATATCATTAATTAACATGACAAGTCGATTTGTAACCTAAATCTCATAATAACTGCCATTTATGCAAGATCTTATAACTGGTTCATTCAGCTTTGGATAGAATATAATATATCTTACTTATGGGCAGGAAAACCTTGATTCCCTGAAAAATGGCTTATTATTTCTATAACCAGCCCATTTTTTCTTTTTTAATATTATTTTGTTTGTTTCTAGTCTTTTGACTAAAGTTACTTTGTTTTTAAAACTATATGTCTTGGCTACCTATGAAGGGGGCTCGAGGATTGACACTCAACTCGAGCAGAGTTGTGTTTACTGAGTGCCTAAAGTTAGCACAGAAAACCTTCTCCCAGATACCCCGCCCCTACTGGTCCACACATGAGATTGGGCCATAGCATTCTGAGCATGCTATAAGCATGAAAGTAGCACTATATAAAAGCTATTATTATTATTAAGTGTCATACCGGTATGTCATGATCAAGAACTAAAAAGCAATACATCTATCACTAAAAAGCTTACATAGTACCTAGTGACAGGGACACTAACAATTTTGATTTTAAACTAGAAAGTGACATGAAAATCTGCTTGAAAGGACGGAAGGGTCTTATGGTCTGTAGCTATGAGGTTACTCTTGTGAAGGCTAGGCAGTAACTGTCAGTTTATTCTATGCTCATATTGTAGCCAAATACATTACATTTTATGTTACATTCAAAGTCTGTCCAGTTTGGTGCATCTCCTAACTCTAGGTCTATTACAGCATACTTACAAGAATTATTGAAGCAAAGAACATATAGCATGTAATCAATGGCAGTATATTTTAGATAGGCCAGGGATGATGGCAAGGCAGGCTTACAATTTTGCATAGTAAAAGCAAGAAAAATATAAAAAATAATTTAGAAAAAAAAATTAAAGGAAAGAACTGCACGTTTAGAGCTACATGTCTCAATACTGTAAGATTTATTTTAATTTACCTTTTCTAAATCAAGCAAAATTAAATAATACCTACTAATTAACTTATTATTTTGTTAATTTATTTATTGATTCATGTGTTCTTATGGACAATAAATAATTGTGCAAATTTTCAACTTGATCAGAGAATGGGAAGTGGGAGAAATAATGTGTATAAAATTTGTACTAGAAAGACAGAGATGTAATGAGTTGATATTTAAATTATATTTTTTTTAAAATAAAAAATGAAAGGTAATAATTTGTACAGGCTCCAGGGGATGATCACTCAGTCTATTCTAGAATTGCTTTCAATTGCTTTTGAGGAATGATTTTTGTATACTCTTCCAGAACTACTTTGCCTGCCTTGATAATGTTAAATGTTTTCTCATCCGCTAGGCCTCTACCATGCCATCAAATCCAGAACAGCTACATGGGGCCATCCTTGTAAGGAAAGATATATTTCATAGGTTTGAAACAACAATGCATGACACTTGCTTGGATGCCAACAATTTATTAGAATATCTTTTCTCCTTATACAACAGGTATGGATGTAAATTTTACAATTTTTCTTTTAGTTTAGGAGCTAACCGATTCCAATAGGCTAACTACGGCTACTTTTAGAAAAAATATTAAGCTTGTTATTTTCACTATAAAAATGCAGATATTTTAAAATGTGAAATTTTATGTTCATAATATTGCTTTAAATGAAATAAAAGTTTTGTCTTACAAACAGTGTATTACGTTTTTCTAGATTGACATTTTAAACGAATTTTAAAAAATACATTTATTAACTTTTTTATTGACTAATTTAGGTTGAAAGAAAATTATATAAAAAAAAATAATAAGACAAGCTGTTTTTTTTTTTTTTTTTTGGTTAAATTTCAATGGTGTAAAGATCAATTGAAATCACTTGATCAATGTGTGTGTGTGTCCTTGTTTGGACTTTCCACATTAACATTAACTATATTCCTATAAAGTTTAAAAGCTCCATTGCATAATAAAAATATGTTGCAATTAAATAAATAAAATTGATAACAAACCTATTTTAGGTATCAGCAATATAATATCATAAGAGAATTATATGTACAGAAAGCTATTTACATTTAGAAAACTAATATATGTTTACAATGCATATAAACATTAGTCTTGATACTGTATTGCAAATGAAGACTGCAAATGAAAAAAAAATTGTTATCTATTAAAGAAAAAGAATATATATATAATATATGTAATATATGTATAATATAATAATGTAATGGAGCATTTCTGTTTCTCCTATTTTGAAAACAATTCTGTTAAAATAAAGAAAATTTAATATGAAGGAAATCCAAGTGAAGACAAACCTTTCTTTAAAATTTTAAATTATTTACAGTACTGCTGCTCCAGCAGAAAGAGAAAATGTTCCTTCACCTCAGAGTCTAGGTTTTATCCGCAGAGATTCTAATCATAACAGGAAATCAACAGGGAGAGGCCACCACACTTTCAACCAGAACATCAACATGAGCAACACTCCTCACCTGCAGCAGCCTGTGCAGCCAAGGCCGCCGGAATCCTCAAGAGTGGTCCAGCCTGGCGTCTTAGAAGGGCACAGGAAGAAAATGAAGCTTGAACAGCAGAACTTTCATGGACACATGAACTACACTGGGCACCATCAGGAGTACAATCAATCGAACGCTGTCAGGGCCTACGATGGATATCTGGTACCCGGCAACAAAAGCTTAGTACTCGGGGTGAAAATGGAGCATGCTCCTCCGCCTGACATGGACCCGCGGCATACGCAATCTGCCTCACCTCTTCCACCTTTCAGCCAGATACGACGGCAGGGCCCGCAGCCGTACAGTCCCGGGTCAGCAGCTTTTGCAGACAACTTGACTACCCCACCACATGATGATGGAAGACAGAATGCTGGGATTGAATCTAATGTAGAATGCAAAGTTGAAGGCACAGCAAACAGGTCGTTTGATGGTCAACATCCAAGAAAAGTGCTTCATGGTAAACAGGGGAAAAAATCGAAAGGTCAGAAAATTTTAGTTTATAATTTTGCTTTCATCTATTTGAATATAAATTTTATGCCAATTTGCACACTGTAGACAGTTTAAAGCTCTTAAAAATTAAGTTTCTTTTATTTTAAACTGAGTACATTTAATAGCAATGATAATAGTTACATGTTCCAATATAAACTGAAAGATGTTATCATATTAATATTGGCCACCTTCAGTCATAGGAGACAGCTTGCCGCCCAATGCGCCGAACGGCGCGGGAGGACCTAAGTCTAAGTCTAAGTCAGTCATAGAATGACTATGGTTCATCATATTATCTATTAATAGAATCTGAGAAAAGCAACATTAAGTGACAGTAGCAATAATGCAAAAGTAAAGAAAATTGTTTGAAGAATATCTCTGCTATACCTAAAATAAAACAATGAGTATGATAAATTGAAGGCATTTATCAAGTACTAAAAATAAAAAACCGTAAAAAAAAAGGATTAGTTATTTTCTTAATTTTATGTTTTTTTGCCATCAAGTAACCTAATTATAATTTTACTAATTTAAAAAAAAATCTTTTTTTTAAAACAGCTTCACACGAGGGTGGTGAACGCACTGGTCGTAAGAAGAGAACACACCAGTGTTTTTGCGGTGCCCTATTCACTAGGGCAGACAACTTAAAGCGACACATCAGGAAGTGCCATGAAGAAAAGCTTGAGAAATTGAATAGCAACCCCATAGATTTTGAGGTGGACATGAGCACGGCCCCCATAACAGACTTTCAGAATGTGTTTCCACCGTCGAGCCAAGAAACCGTGAACTCCTCGCAGCAGCAGCAGCCTGACTCACTCCAGCAGCCACAGCATATGGGCAAGTGCCACGAGGAGAAACACGAGAAGCTGAACGCCAACCCCATAGATTACAACGTGGGCATGAGTGGAGCTCCTGCGCCAAGCTACCAGACATTGTTCCCCATGTCAAACCAACAGCCGCAGGCTGATTCGCGGGAACAGCAGCAGGAACAGCATCCTCACCGGGGGGAGGATGGGATAAAGAGGTCACTAAAATGGTCCTGTTTTTGTGGCGAAACATTTGACGACCATCAGCTAATGTTGGAGCATAACAAAAGCCATGATAATGGTACATGAAATCAACTTTCATAGAGCTCATGAGGAACATCAATCATCAGTTTCACATCTATATCATATATCTTTACCATCCATGTTCATGACTCTATTGATACATTAACTATTTGCTACAGGAATGATTTCATTTTAAAGTAGAGTAATAATTACTAAATTTTTAACTACTTCAGCATTTAAAGCAGTGGTTCCCAAACCATATTTTTAAAATTTGAAACAGTAATTGGGCTCATTACTAAAATGGTTTTACATGTTCATGGTCCGATTTCTAAATATAATTAAAAAAAATTAATTGAATAACCCTTGTAATGTGTTTTTTTTCCCCACCTCTCATTACCTGTTTGTATTAAAGATCAAATGGGATTTAATGTAATTAAGATGTCAGTACAATTTAAATAAACAAACTATATTTTTAAAATACTTTTGGCAAATTAAAACATGTTTATTTAGGTGGGGAAAAAAGTTAGGACTAACCATTTCCTCTTTTTCCTCATGCTGGTTTCAGTCTGATCTATCACAGCAATTTAATTTAATTGCTTTATCTTTGCTACGTGATAAATTCAGTGGTTATCACTTATAGATCAATGAAAACTGCGAAATGTAGATGATGTGGATAGAAAATTTCACAATCTAATTTTGGAATCCTTTATCGTTAGTTGTATTCTGTATTCTAAGATATTGTTAGTTGTATTCTGTATTCTAAGAACAAAGTAACTTGGCAACAAAAACTGTTTTAAATTCAATGACACATTTTTTTAAAAAATGATTTTAAACATGCTCAGGAAATTGTATTTCATCTTAGTCGCTGGTTTGTTTTATTTTTATCTTTAGTCTCGTTAATCATTTCTGTGGGGTTTTTTTTTTCTCACCCCAACTGGTGCGTGTCTGTGTGTGTGTTTCATGCACTTATACTCAGGTGGTGTAGCAGTGTTTTAAATCTTGGCAGACATTTGGTAGTCTGCAAAAAAAGCTGATGCAAACAAACCACTCATGATGAATTCATGACTGGGCTGCTTAGTATTATGGATCTGATCATCTGAGGAACAGACCTGGTGGTTTTAAATGTTGCACTTGTAACGATGGGAAGTTGAAATCCATATCTGAATCTTATGTCAGTTTGTATTGATACAAATATGTTCCGTGGCACAACCTACACTTGAAAAACATTGTAAATAAAAACATGTGCTTCTACTATGCATCAAGCACAGCATCTTTGTGACTTCTTCTTAGTTGATCTGTATAATTATCAGTGACACTAAAACCTTTATTGTACAGTACATATCATTTTTTTTTTGTTGTTGATTCCCAATTTATTTGCCAATATTTCAACCTTGTGTGTTTTAAGCTATGCTTTTTTATGAAATGTTATTTCTGTACAGCATGTATCCTTGTGGAAATCATAAAATGAATAATGCAAAGGCAAAGATTGTGGGATTTTTGTTTGTTTATGTTTTGTGTACCGGTACTATTCTGTACATTAGAAAAGGGGTCATCTACCCGGTGTGCTTGGACACACTAATTTCAAAGCTGTTTTGGTGTAAATGTACATTTTACATTTGTTTAGTTCAGCCAAATTTCGCTAAATTTCACATTAACTTGCAAGATTGTTTTTGTCAATGTGAATAATGAATTATTTTTGTGGATAGCATTGGTGTGATTGAAAGTTAGATGTGTAGCTTAACTATGTTGTTCTAACATAGCCATTAATTAGGTCTACTACAGTTTGCAGTTAGACTTTGGTGACATTATTGGATGCATCCGTAAGTCTTTATAGTATAGCACACAAACGATAGCTGTTTAAACAGTGGGTTTTTTTTGTTAAATGTTTAAAGGTGTAGGTCTACTGTACATAATGAAGTATATGTGTTATTGAGAATCAGTGTCAAGATGTGGGCTCGTATGAAATTGAAACCAAATGCTGAGGCTTGCAATGCCACCAACTCAAGGACTTTTCCATCTCATCTTTAAAAACTTGTTAATCTATTTGGAGCATCCGAATTGTGCTTTCATTGTTTCAACTTATGCTATGACTTTTTAAATTGTCTGGTCGATGTAATAATTTTCAAATAGAATTGACTGTTATTTAGGTTTTAATCTCCCATGCTTATAGATGTTGTAAGCTTCCACTTTAAAAAATCCTTTTCATCTTCATTCTTTTTACAGGCTTAGTATCAAAGCACAACAAATGTTTATTGGATTTAGTAATTTCCGTAAGTCTTTTAAGATTTATTTTATATACCTGGGCTAGAAATATGTGAAGGCTTTTGTCTAAGTTCTGATATTTTTGTTTATTTTAACTTGAAACCATGTAATTTAATGCCATTCTGTTGCACAACAATTTTAAAATTTAGACAATTTAAACTTAAATATTGTGACCACTATATAGCTATTTTTATTGAAATATTTAGATAATTTTTAAAGTCATTATTTACACTGTCAATCACAACAATAATCTAAAGAAACAACAAACATTTATATACCTTCGTTGTTACAGTCTTTGTCTTGAGATAATGAACACATATTTTATCTTATATTGACTTATAAAGACTTTTCATTTGTCCATGAAGGTTGCGTCATCTGTACCATTTCTTGACTAGAGCATGCACTGGATCAGTGTTTCCCAAACTGTGTTCCGTGCAACCGTAGTGTTCCACCACTGGAATAATTAACTTGTGGCCCTACACATGAATTTATGCAATGTGAATGCAGAAAGAATAAGATTTTTATTAGTTCTTCTTGGCAACAAAATAAATTCTATAACATCACTATGAACTTTGAACTGATCTAGATTATTGAGACTAACATGCAAAGATCAACCTTTAAATGATTTCTGGTCCAGTTTGTCAGAATTCAGATTGTTTATATACAATAAGCAGTGCTCACCAATTACTAAGAATGTGAAGTGTTTTATTATTTAAAAAATTTGGGAAACACTTTTTCTTCTTGCAAGTACTTTACTACCTATTCTTGCAAGTACTTCAGTTCTCCACTTCCTATTCTTGCAAGTACTTCAGTCCTCCACTACCTATTCTTGCAAGTACTTCAGTCCTCCACTACCTATTCTTGCAAGTACTTCAGTCCTCCACTACCTATTCTTGCAAGTACTTTAGTTCTCCACTTCCTATTCTTGCAAGTACTTCAGTCCTCCACTACCTGTTCTATATGATATGCCATCACCCTTACTAGCTGTAGGCCTGCTTCTAAAAATCATGTACTATTTGGAGTTACATTCAAATACCTGACTGGTTGCATTAAATGTGATTTGAATCATCAACACATTAAGTTCCATCTTCTTCTGCTACTCCGCAGAGATTGAGCAGTCAGGTCTAAAATATTTGTGTTAAATATGGAGTCAGTGGAGATCTGTTTCATAAGGAATTTTTTTTTTGAATAAGTGAAAAAAAAAAACATACACATATATATATATATATATATATATATATATATATATATATATATATATATATATATTGCATATATTGGTATGCTTAAATGATACATTCATGTACGTATATGGAAACTATGATCTCTTTTGTTTGAGACTTTATAATTGTGTTATATAGAGTAACATTTGGTTTTCTTTAGGGATACTATGATTGCCAGGAGTACATAAAGACAGTCACAGTTTGCTAACGTCTTGTTTGTTGTAAGCCTCTTTAAGGTCCCTTTGTTTCTCCTCTACAAAAATTCAATTTTTCATGACGTTTTCAACCATTTTCATTTAAGGTTTGAATTCAGAGTTAACAAAATGTAGTTATAGGCATAGCTGTAATCCACATTTGATGTTGAATTGAAAGCCAGGTCATTGGTTCCTTGTATATAATCTTATTCGATGCTGTTTCTCTCATTTTGCCAAAGAAACAATTTTATTTGTGTTATGTATACTTTTTTTTTTGTTTTTAATTATTAACTTGACACAATCATTTGTTTTATTGGTATTTCTCCACACGTCAATGTTTTTTAATGAACAAACAAATTTTTAGTTGATTTTGTTGTCTGATCACTTACCATTTTTTTTTTAAAAGTATTTTAAATATTAACCATTTATTTTCAAACATTGTTTATTTCTCTGTTCCCTATAAACATGCCATTTTTTTTCCTATATACTTTTGTTTATTCATAAAAAGCAATATATTTTTTTTTTACCACATTAGATAAAACCTTTTTTAAATTGTTTGTTTTTTAAACATGTTGAAAGGAATGAATGATGCCAGTTTCAGGGTTATTGAACTATTTTGTTTTTTATTTTCTATGACAATCAGGTGTCCATTCTCAAGTGTATAGAAAATTCATATAGATATTAATGGTATGTTTATTGACACAGATATAGGTTTTGTGTATAAGATATTTGAGTGCTATTCAATGTCTATTAAATGACTTTTATAATTGAACTAAATTAATTACCGTTTTTTTTTTAATGATAGGTAATTTTCTTTGTTTTGGAATCGTGCTGTCTTAAAACCCCTTATTCTACTTTGGTGTCAATCTTGTTCTAGAATGCTACTTTTGGTTTGGCACTTTGTTTACAAGCATAGTACCAGAGTGGTATAGCTTATGGCTGCTGACTCTAGACTCCCTGGGAAGACTCAATTGAAAACCTTAAAATTGCTGTGGAGAGTCAAAGGCCATTGGTTGTTGTGCTGGCCTCGTCCTCATGGATTGTTGAAGCAGGTGACCTATACATCACCTGATCCAAGAACTGCAAAGTTTTGACTTTTTCTTTTTGTTTTTTGCCTTTTTTTATGACATGGGCATCATTCCTGAAGTTTAAAAAGTAGTTTTCAAACGATCCACGAAAGCTTCTGGGCTGATCTATCTGATCAAAGCCAATAAATCATTTCCTTTAATGCTTCAAAGTATCATACCTTTAGAAAACTGACTTTTTGGTATCTTTAAAAATGATCATATTTTCTTCCTGTCTAGTCACTTCAGGCCAGAAAAAATTTAAAATTTCTGGGGGGTTTTTAGCTAACAGTCATATAAATTTCTTTACAAAATTCCATGTCAGGAATCTGTTAATCTGTAATACTTTCCGCTTGAAATGCAGGGCTGGATTTAAGGGAGGGCATGCTGGGCTACAGCCCAAGAGTTTCAATAAGAAAGGGGCCCCCATAATAGAGAAAAAGTCATATTTCAACAGGTCAGCTTTTTTTTGGAAAATATTTTTTTCACATTATGACTAACACTACTTTCAATCTTACAGTTGGCAACACTGTCCTGGTTAAAAAGTGTCAGTTTATAGTGTCCTCCTGTTCTCTTTATATACTCTGGATCTATTCTACTACATTGTGCATAACCCTAAAAAAATTAGGGACATTATTTGCTTCTAAAGCATGCAATATTAAATAATTTGTTTTTTAAATGAAGGGAAATTATTAAATTTTTTTACAATTTCTTTCTTTTATAATATGGTATGCTCTTAGATATTAGTACTTTTTTTTTTATTAATAAGTGGATTTTTATTAAAGCTTTTGAAAAAAGTGTAGGGTCCTCCACAAAAAATTCTGCCCTGCGGCCTCCACGTGCCTAAGTCCAGCCCTGTTGGAATGTAGTCATCTCATTCAAAATAGAAATGGTTTTAGCTTTTGACTCAAGAGTTGATTTTCTTATTTCACAAAGCATTTAGCTTTCTTGTTCATGTTTCTTCAGTTAATTGATTTACTGAATCAGGGAAGAATAATGCCGTATGAGCTATGCTATGAGCTAGAGCTAAAAGTTACAAATTTTTGTTTGAAGTTTATATAATTGATTTCTTGCAATGTTACATACAAACTGGTTGAATGCTTGCATGTGAATTGTTCAACTTTGTACTTAACACTTTGTATGGATAACAATGACTTGTTAATGACATTTGATATGAAGATTTCTTTTCATCTCATTGTAAATACTGTACAATGTACATATGTAAGTTCATTGATGCATGAAGTTGACTAGACTTATCATTATTGACATTAAAGGGCTATAATACTTGACAACTATAAAGATAAAGTGTGTTTGTTGTTTTGTTTTTTTTTTGTTCATAAAAGCGTAGCCTCCCTTTTTGTTATGTGGGCTTGTGTATTTGTTCATGATACAGTAGTCCACATATTTAGCAGAGCACTTACCTGGATTCACACTGATTAACAATAATAATTTACTTTATAGAGCACTGTAGAAAAAGAAAATGTAGACTCAACGCGGTGTGATAACATTACAAATATAAACACGAGAGCTAAAATGACAAACTAATCTAAAAAAGTTTTGAAAAGATAGGTCTTAACGTCCTACTTGAATGTAGTGTAGCATGTTGTCTGAGATAAATTAGGGAGTGATTCTTTGTGTAGACTCCATGGACCTATGTTCCTTCATGGATGGCAGCTTGCAGTATGTGCTTCAGACTGTTGGTCACAGTGGTTTGTCAACAAGGCCCTGCCCCCAATGTTTTAGCATTTCCGCTGACACCATGTCCAGCCTTGGTGCTTTATTATTCTTTAGGACTGCAATATCCATGCTAACATCTTCAGTTGTTATTGAGTCTCTTTCCTTGAGATCATTGTCCTGGGAAGGAGTATTTAAATGGTGCCAACCTGGGACCCTGTTCGCCCTTATCCCCTGCCGTCCTGCAAGACTTTTGGGCGAGGACGTACAAATCGTCATGTTTGATGGAACGTCAAAAAAAATAATAATTATGGAGACAAAAACAACACATAGTGATAGATTGTTTTAATGACTTGCCTAATGACACCGTCATTTGTTAAATGAATATATATTATTATTAACTCTCTTTTTTTTATTTTTGCTGGAAGAAACCTTTTGGTGTATTGCTTTCTTCTTCTTCGTTCTCATTAGTATGTTCTAGTGTTAAGACGAGCAGCTCTATATCTGCGATGAACTGCGCAGTGGTTTCCAGATCACGCAGCTCTCCATATAGGTTTTCTTCTATAGGGGGTTTTGGGGCCAGTGTCTTGATAAAATATGCAGATTTGAACGACATGGTGACCCTCCTCAATGCCAAATCTCACTTTTTAGCTTCTGGAACAATGTGTTGTCTCATTGTGTAGTGTCCGGTTCTGAGACGACAAGACATCTAGCTATACATCTTCAACTCTCAAGTGGGAGTCTCTTTCGTACCTGGGATACATAGGCCTACATCTTCAGCTCTCAAGTGGGAGTCTCTTTCGTACCTGGGATACATATAGCCTACATCTTAAGCTCTCAAGTGGGAGTCTCTTTCGTACCTGGGATACATAGGCCTACATCTTCAACTCTCAAGTGGGAGTCTTTTTCGTACCTGGGATACATAGGCCTACATCTTCAACTCTCAAGTGGGAGTCTCTTTCGTACCTGGGATACATAGGCCTACATCTTCAACTCTCAAGTGGGAGTCTCTTTCGTACCTGGGATACATAGGCCTACATCTTCCACTCTCAAGTAGGAGTCTCTTTCGTACCTGGGATACATAGGCCTACATCTTCAACTCTCAAGTAGGAGTCTCTTTCGTACCTGGGATACATAGGCCTACATCTTCCACTCTCAAGTGGGAGTCTCTTTCGTACCTGGGATACATAGGCCTACATCTTCAACTCTCAAGTAGGAGTCTCTTTCGTACCTGGGATACATAGGCCTACATCTTCCACTCTCAAGTGGGAGTCTCTTTCGTACCTGGGATACAGAGGCCTACATCTTCAACTCTCAAGTGGGAGTCTCTTTCGTACCTGGGATACATAGGCCTACATCTTCAACTCTCAAGTGGGAGTCTCTTTCGTACCTGGGATACAGAGACCTACATCTTCCACTCTCAAGTAGGAGTCTCTTTCGTACCTTGGATACATATAGCCTACATCTTCCACTCTCAAGTGGGAGTCTCTTTCGTACCTGGGATACATAGGCCTACATAAGCACGTTGCCGCATAAGCTGGTGTCTCCTAGCAACCAGTAGTGTTTTATTGGGACTGCCGATGATGCTTAGTGGTCCTCTGCTCCGTCATCTATGTTTTTTAAATTTTCATAATATGTTCATCCACGTACTCCTGAGAATTTTTTTGTTTTTTAGTATTACCTTTTTTTCCCTCCATGCTTCTGTTGTTCCTTCGGTTTTGAAGCCTCCCGCAGGACGACTGGGGATAGCAGCGGGGCAGGGTTCGAACCCGCGAGCATCAAGTCCACTGAACGACAGTTCAGAGCGTAAACCACACGACCAAGCAGCCATCCTGCTCTGGATGGTTGTCGAACTCGCATCACTACAGGGGAGACAACACGAGAAGGTTTGTTGCTAAATTTTAAATCACATATAGACATATATAGACTGCTTGTATAGGAACAAAGTCCTATTCACATTCTGACTTCCAATATTTTAGATGGAAAAGTCTAACAAGAAGGCGTGGGGCAGGGGCTTGAGTTCGAATCCCAATGTTGACCAGAAATCTTTCAATCAGGATTCCCCTCCAGCTGACTTATGTTCGCTGAGCACCCAAAAGCAGGTAGGAAAACTTTTCTCCCCCGACCTCACGACTTCTAAAGAACTTGGATATCAGAGCGCGAGGAAGAGTCCCCCCCCCAAAGTCACCCCCCTCCCTTCTAAAATAGGCCTAAACTTTTAACATTTTTTTTTGAGGTACGGATAAAACAAAAACACTATTGTTAAAGGTGGACCAATTTATCTCAAAAAGATTTAAAAAAAAATGATATCTAAAGCAATAGTAGCAAATAGCAATGTCTGTAAAGTTCATTTAAAGCAGTGATGCATCCTAATGCGCTGTATAGGCCTACATTAAATCGCTTATCTTTATGAAAAATGTGCCCCCCCCCCCACCCCCATTGCCCAAATCAAGACATTAAGGTAGACTTGGAACTCGTAGGATATACTAATTATTAAGAAAGCATCGTATATACTAGTATATAGGCTATGAATCTATTTCCTCTAGACATGCAAAGGCTAGATCTGGATATTTTACATCTATAACTAGATTCTATTTTTAAAAAAGTGGCATCGATATAGCCTTTTACTAATAAAACCAATCTTTTATCTCATAAAGTTATAGACTAGCATTCGAGAACTTTGTGATGTGCGCCGTGGAATGACACCACTATGGTCTGCAGCTCGAACTCCCCGCCTCCACCCTTTTTTATTTTAGTGATATAGGCCTATTATTGAAAACGGCTTTATAATTTTGTCAGCGTTAGTGCATTTATTTATTTATAATAGATAAAACTATTGACTCTAGAGAGCAGCTGAGATTTAGGTAATAACGTCCAAAAAACAGTCGACCTTCGAAATCTACAAAAGCGTCTCCAATCTAATGTCAGCTTTGAAAAAAAATAAAAAAATTCGATCATTATTTTAACGTTCCCCAACCTCTAGCAAACCCAAACGGTCGTAGATCTACTCCTCCCCTCTCTGCAGCAGAGCCAGACTCGCTCGTCCGCCTGCCCTCTCCTGGAAAGCCTTCCTGTTTTGTTTCCTCCCTTCTTTTTGCCCCACATTACCTCCCTTTCTGCATCTAATGGTTGCATGAGAAACAGGGGGGTATTTGGGCGGAATTTTATTTTTTTTTTGATTAATTTCTACTGAATCTTTTTACATGAATCTACGAATCAGGTAAGAGTTATGCCTATACTTTTTATGTTTACCTATTGCCTAAAGTCAGTGACTACGCGTTGTTGGACTATTTGATTTTTTATTTCCCCCCTTCCCCCCATGGCCGTACTGACAGAAATATGCTGTCGGCCATTTTTCATAGATCGACAAGACGCAGTATTTGAGTAATTTTGGCAGAAAAATGGTAACTCAGGAGTCTTTCTATTGAGCTAATGCTATTTTACAGCACTGCAGCTTCTATATGTCGATTTCAGATGAATCTACCACTTAGCATAGGCGAATTATAGCATATTTTGAATCAAAATAATGTAATTATGTTGATCTAGGCTAGGCCAGGCTATGGCCACGAACATTGTTCGATACCCCCCAGCGATTTATGACGTCATAACGTCTGCCAAGGTGAACTACCCAATTATTGGTCAGCCAACATAATGAGATGAGTTACTTACCTTTCGAACTTCCACAAAACACTATCTAATCTACGGCCTAGATCTTCGTGATTTAAATTTCCATTATTATAGAAATAAGAATACATTTTCATTTAAACTTCGTTCAGCGATCCAACTGTAAAAGAAGAATGTTTCATCAAATTGACTTGTAAGTTTCAAATGTTTCTTCAGTAATGATCATTATGATGTCATTGTCAGTGTGGTGACCTGGTGGCAATCAAAATTTATACCATAAGGCATGATAAGGCATAACCATTGAAATGACAGTCTGGTGTTCATATTCATACTTTAGGCTCATGACAAAGCAGACACCAGACATTTTTTTTTCACTAATATTAAAAATTAAAAGTAAATTAAAAAAAAACAACTGTGGAAATACACTAAGAACAGGAACGCAAATTGTTATTGATTCACTTTTGATCTTATCATACACATTTCATGTGTCAATCTAGTCATGCATGTTAAACTCTGCTAATTCATTTGGTTTTTCTGGCTGATTCAGGCAACCCATTCCATTCCTGATGGCACTAGGGAAGAAGGAACACTTATACTTAGACTAATTTTGCAAATTCGTTCAAATTTGTGCTAGTGTAGATCTAGTAATACTAGTATAACCATGATGTTTAAACTAATTGGGGTAATTAATGGATATTTGGATAAAACCAGTAATGTGGTCTTGAAGAGACTTAGAGAGTTAACACCAGACAAAGTTGATGAAAGTAATATAATAATATTCAATAGAACAAATGCACAGATATTTTTTTTTAACATAGAATACACAGAGAAAACAATGGCAAGTCTCCTTCTAGCATTTTGTTCTATTTCTGATCACACTACTACTCATGTTGTCCCCATGTTTATGTTATTGAATGGATTTGTAATTTGCTATATCATTTAACCAAAGGAGAGGTGCATTATGGGATGCAACCAAATTGTGAAACACATGGATGATGTCACAAACACAATCATTCTGAGCTTGCATTCTCAACAGAAAGTCTTTGAGAGGAAAAGTATACACAAACTTTCTTTTAAAATAAAACAATCTGAAAGTAATATCTTTCAAAAATGCTATGTGGGATGTGGGTACACAAGACAATCTGAAAGTAATATCTTTCAATTACTATGTGAGTACACAAGACAATCTGAAAGTTATATCTTTCAATTACTATGTGAATACACAAGACAATCTGAAAGTTATATCTTTCAATTACTATGTGAGTACACAAGACAATCTGAAAGTAATATCTCTCAAATACTATGTGGGTACACAAGACAATCTGAAAGTAATATCTTCAAATACTATGTGGGTACACAAGACAATCTGAAAGTAATATCTCTCAAATACTATGTGGGTACACAAGACAATCTGAAAGTAATATCTTTCAAATACTATGTGGGTACACAAGACAATCTGAAAGTAATATCTCTCAAATACTATGTGGGTACACAAGACAATCTGAAAGTAATATCTCTCAAATACTACATGGGTACACAAGACAGTCTGAAAGTAATATCTCTCAAATACTACGTGGGTACACAAGACAATCTGAAAGTTATATCTCTCAAATACTATGTGGGTACACAAGACAATCTGAAAGTAATATCTTTCAAATACTACGTGGGTACACAAGACAATCTGAAAGTTATATCTTTCAAATACTATGTGGGTACATCACTGGTGTTAGATCTTTCTTCACAGCATCTGTAGGCAAACTAAGTGTCTTTGTAGCTCTAGAGGCAAAAAGTTATTAAAATGTATTTAATATTTATAACACATATAACCTATCAGTGTAAATTTTTATCTATACATATTTATCTGGTATTAGTGAACTTGAATTATTTATATTTTAAAGACCTGATTACCTTAGGCAACTTGACCATTTTGTTCATTTTGTAATTGTTGAAATAAAGCAATGAAGCAAAGATTTTATTTTCATGGTAATGAAATAGCTTAATAGAGAATCAGAGAAAAACATTAGTCACTAGTTGTTGTTTTTTTTACTTTAAATTAGTACATTTTTTAAAGAAGCAATTACATTTTTTTTTTCAATTGTTTCAAATGGACATATCTTTGATTACAAAATTAAACTTTGAAAAATCTCTTTTTTTTACTATTTTCCAAATAAAGTTTTTCACCCTAGAAAATTAGTAAATTTTCTTTTTTTGAGATTTAATGTTGTTTTTTTTCCACATTGACAGAAAGAGGCAGCTAAGCCATATAATGTACATAATGCTGAGAAAACATTTTTAGTTGTATTTACGGTACTTTAATTCAATTTAAACTTATTTACAACTTGTTAAAAAAAAAACAATGCCTCCAGCATGAGATGCCCTTTTTGATAATATCAATGTCCACTCAATTCATAATCTTTTCTAGATATTTCAATCCCATGCACCTTCTGCTATTAGACCGGTGTAAGCTATAAATTGAATTTGCCAGCAGTTTGCCCTAATTCTGTAATAAGAGGATGACATGATCAGTTTGGTCTAATTTTACTTTACAGACATGTCCGATACAGAATGTGGCGCCATCTGTGTGCGCAAAGATGTGATGGACAAATTCAATGTTATTATGGAAGAAACCAAACTCGATGCTAATGAACTTATGGAACATTTTTTTGGACTGTATAATTGGTAATAACTACATAATCAAAATATTAATATTATAGACAAATGACAAAACCACAATAATACCAATAGTTTAATTTATTTTCTATTAAATGCTTCTGTTTCTTTTTTATTTTTGTTTAAAGCATGATCAATAACAATATTAACCTTAATTGTTCAACTTAAGTTCATAAATAAACAATCGCGAGAATGCATTATAAAGTGCTGCTGTCTGTACAAGCTGAATAATAGTCTTGATTCATATTCTGGTTGGTAATCACTTCTCAGGTGGATATTTGTTAAATGTTCCCCCTTATTGAATGACAATAATGGTCACTGTTTTTATTTAAAAGCAACACAAAACAAAAGGTTGCTGTTCTATATGGCTTATTTTGAAATATAATAGAAAAGTAGGATTAGAAGACATTTTCGTAAACATTAGTCTTTACATATAATAGTGTTAAAAATATTTTAGAATGAATAATATAAGTTGCTATCAAATTATAAGAAAAATAAAGGGAAGGGGATTTTTTATAAGCAGTAGTCTGGTTTAATTTTTTTGTGTAGTTCTTGTTTAAACCGTGGTTTTCATTGGATGTCAACACAGTCAACTGAGCCAACCATTGTGTTAAACTCCCCAGCTGTGTTAAGCTCGTTCATCCCAACAAACTGCCTATGGGCCAGAACCCTGGTGTGGGACTGCCAGTTCAGATCAACTCTGCTCAGCTTGTACAGATGCAGCAACAGCAGCAGCAGCATAGACAAATGTAAGCTCTCGATGATTTGGTTAATAATCCTTCATCTCCATCACCACCATCATCATCATCACAGATCAGTCCTAACTAAAACACCCCGAAAATGTAAGTGCATTCAAATTTGATTAGATTATCCTTGGCATGCTGTCAGCAGCAGTTGAAAGAGTGTAAGTCATTTTAAAAAAATACTTCATACAAATTTGTAATCAATGTGTAAGCCATGCTGTTATGATATTTATAGCAAGGTATTGCAGTTTAAGCAGAAATATGTAATGTGACTCAGCATGTCTTTTTTTTTTTTTTTTTTTTTAATTTGTAATTTTTTCAAGAATTCGATACCGGTAATACATTTAAAGCTCAGGTAGTTTCTCAATGTCCTATCCCTCATTTATCATTTGTTATATTTGTTCTGTATCATCTTGTAAGGATAATCACAATGTCATTATATGTTTCTTCTGCCACCAGAAGTCTTGGCCAGTGAATCAAAGCAACTGTATCTTTTGTTTCCCTTCATTTACATTCATCAAAAAAAAAATCTGCCATGTTTATTAAAATGAATAGTCCATCTGTTTGATGATTAAGTATTATCATGTTGAGCAATTAGAATTTGGGAAAGCTCTTTCAAAAAGAAAAGAGTTGTGATTTCCATCAATCATAGGATATATATTTAGCATTTTTTCTGATGTCCTGATGGAAAGTGATACCCAACACATAATAGCCTAAACTTTAATAAACATCTAGAGAAAACTTTTTTTTTCATCCAAAAGTCCATTTCTGGTTATGAATGGCTGTAAACTTACAATGAAGCCTCACAAAAAAATGGCTTGAAATATTTGTCTTAATGTATATAGCATTTGTGACCAATATATAATAAATACTAACTTTGAATGTAATTTTGATGACATCAACGATGAACAAGAATAATTTTTTTTTTAATGGGATACCCCAGTATACAGGAGAAATCTTAGACTGGGAATACTTTTATTTTTTTAACTAATTTAATTGACTTAAGATTATAAAAACCACATTGAAATGTTTAATTTATGTATGTAAAACACATTGTGTGATTGTGCTGTTAATTTTTAGCGTTTCATGCACCAGTTGACATGACATCATGCTTTCCAGAATTATTTGTTTTTTAAGAATCGTTTCATTTCATATCATTTTGCATTCTCTTTTGTATAGCTTAGTTAACCCTTCTTTTATTCAGAACAGAGCTTCTTTGTTTTCATTATATACTAAAGGCAGAAATTTAGATGGGCTAGATAGCCAGCAGGCTGCAGGCTGGGAATCACTGTTATAGTTGCATAATAAATGAGCTATAAATGTTTATTAATCTATCTTATATTGTTTCCAATATTGTTTCTATGAATATTTGTTTCCAATCTTCAGAAATTATTAAAATAATAATTAAATTTTGGAAAACAAAAATTTAGATTTAAAAAAAAAATTATAATAAATTTGAAATGCTTTTCATTTACTTGTATAGCTATTTAATGCATCTTCCAAAGTTGTTTTAATATAGAATACCAAATCTATGTGATTCACTATTAGCAATTATTTATAAAAATATTTTTTAAAGACTGTGACTTATTCTTCCCCTTATTTTGACTATACATCTTTGCATGCATGTTTCAGTAACTCCGAAGTGAAGACAGAAAATGAAGACTTCATTCCTGTGGGTATGACTTACAATAACAATAACATAAATAACAACATGGCAGACAGCAGCGGGAGCAGCAAGAACTCTTCAGTAAGTGAGAATGAGGAAGTTACCTGTGTTGGAGTATCCCAGATTGGCGGGGATTGTAGCGTTGATGACAAGGTTAATTTTCAGTTTGTATTTCAAAGAAAAATAGTTTTTTTTTTCTTTAACCCAAGCTAAAAGTCAGTGGTTCCCAAATACCAAATATTTTTAAAAAAATTATTTTTCTCCTTTGAGTGATTAAAATTTTCAAGTTACTTTCCTTTGACTGGTAGGAGGAAGGGTGTGTTTGTGATTCACTAATTGGGAAACACTGCTGTAAGCTTTGATTAGTATTTTCAACAATTCATGAAAGTTAGGTTAAGTTAAATAATGACATGCTTTGTTAGGCAATCTCTGAATTGAAAAGGGATTCAATCCATTCATAAATTTCTTTGACTGCATATTTTAAGAGCTACATTATTCTGGATACGAAAATACATGTTTTTTTATTGGTTATTGTTTTGTGTCTTAACAATAATGCAAATATTTGACTAGTTTATTAAGATTTTGATTCATTTGCATCAATTCCAAAGTAACCTGAATCATGTTTTTTTTTGTTTTTGATTCAAACTTCTACTGAAGTTGTGTCCCTTGGATAAGAGTTAGTGGGTAATTTTAACTTTCAATCCAATGAATGTCTGGTTGATTCGATTTCAGGTACACTTACTGCAGAGATTAAGAGAGCAAGCCAACGCAGCCAACTTTAGTGCAGGTGGTGGTCAGCAAGGAGCTGTGTACCCCCATTACAATTCTTTTACAGGTTAGTTTTGTTTCTCAAGGTAAACATCTAAACGATAAACATGGCTATATTTATGTCTGTGGAGGCGTGCAGTGGCTGAGTGGTAAAGCGCTTGGCTTTCTGAACCGATGGGTCCTGGGTTCGAATCCTGGTGAAGACTGGGATTTTTAATTTCGGGAATTTTAGGGCGTCTCTGAATCCACCCAGCTCTAATGGGTACCTGACATTAGTTGGGGAAAAGTAAAGGCTGGTTGTTGTGCTGGCCACATGACACGCTCATTAACCGTGGGCGGCAGAAACAGATGACCTTTACATCATCTACCCTAAAGATAACAAGGTCTGAAAGGGGGAACTTTACTTTACTTTAATGTTAACTTTTGTTTGCAATTACACTAAATTTTTTTTAACAGATTTATTATTAGTTGTACTTTCACTTGAATGTTTTTACATTGGTTTTTATTGACTTAATAAAGAGTACAACAAAAAATAATTTACCCAGCATTTTCAAGTTTAAGTTTTTGCTTTTCTATTTCAGCTTCGTCAATGGGGCCACCCTCGATGGTTCCTTTACCCAACGCTACTTTGTATACTAGCACTGGGGACAATGGGCAGCCAAGGAAAAGAAAAAAAAAGCCAAAGAAAGCAAAGCTACTGTCATCCCCAGCCCAGGCAGCTTCCCTTACTGAAGGAGAAGGTTAGGCTTTTTTTGTTGTTGTTTTCTTTCTGCACATTCTTACTTTGTGTGTTCTTGTTAGCATGATATCAACCAAAATAAATTATAAAAAATTTTTTTCTTTTAGTAAGCCATTAACATATAGCAGTGATGCCCAAAATATGGACCCTTCATCCTTTCGGAAGACGTTTATTGTACCCTAGAATAGGCTCTTCCTTGAATTGTAGAACAGGTTAATTTTATTTCGTTTTTTTACCTTTTCGCAACACAAGTGTCACTAATTAAAATGGTTCCCCAGTTCAAGTAAGGTTGGGCATCACTGGCTTATAGCATTAAAGCAAGCACTTAAGACTAAGATTGTCTTATTAATCCTTATTGGAAATGTGTTGTGATTATAATTACTCAATTAAAAAACAATAACAACATTCCACATAAATTAGATTTTTTCAGACTTTGCTGAGGCATTTTTGTTTAGAAAGGTCATTTAAGTATGGAAGTGTTGTGGTTTTTGACACTCCTTTTGTACCATTGTTAGGATGATATGATGCCATGCATTTAAGCATGTATTTGAAAAAAAAAATCTAGATACATTTAAAATTGGTGTCTCTTTGTAACACCTGCAACATATTGTGATATAAGTCATGTTATAAATGCTTGAATTATTGTTGAGATATTGCAGCAAATAATAGCCTATATATTTAGCTAAATAATGCAAGTGTAGCATACATTCTGTTATCTTACAAAAATCTTATTTACAAAACTTTTACCAGTAGTGTTTCAGGTGTTACGATGTCCCATTTTTTAAGCCAAGCCCTAACATAACTAAAGAGCTCAAAAACTTCAGTTTCTTTACCTAGGTGCTTAATACAATGAAAACATTCAAATTATGCTAAAAAAAAAACCCAGTTAGTTGTACTTTGATCATCAATGGTGTCCCAGTGATGCACCTGAAATGCAAAAGTGGGTACCCCCTTCTGTCAGCACTGCTGAGGAAATGTACTTATTTCAATTCATTTTCTATTGATAAATTCTTAACATACATTGGCTGAAGAAGTGAATACACTTGAAATGAAACAAAAAATAAATTTTAACTAATTTTTAGCCTAATGTGACACTATGTGATACCAGTACTGGAGAAACTCTCATGTGTTAGCAGATTTTGCATTGTGACACAGTAAAAATTCTATTGTTGTTTAAATCTGTTAAGTTTGTAAAGGTTTTTCTTTGCTTTTTTAAGTTTTAGATTTAGTCAAAGTTGGTTAACTACAAAATACACATTATACATTTACAGACATTTTTTTTCATCTTAAATTTCATTAAGTATGGCATGATATTATACATTTGGGAAAATTGTAATAGAGTTTTTGCATATTCATTTGTAGGAGATCTTCATCTTTGTAGATGTCTAAATTAGGCACTTATGGCAAAGCCTCTTGAAGTATAACAAGAAAAATTTCATAATTTAGGCAGGAATGAGCGTCAACCTACCTCCCTATTTCCAAGCATCAAAGTGTATTTCGATAACATCATAACCTTATTTCTTCTTCTTGGTGAAATACAGACATATTAGTGAAATACAGACATATTAGTGAAATACACATGTATTAGTGAAATACAGATATATTAGTGAAATATAGATAGTGAAGTATAGATATATTAGTGAAATATAGATATATTTGTGAAAATAGAGATATGTGTTGATAATGTAAACTTGTTCTGATGTTGGAATTTTCAAACTTTTTCTAAAACTGACTACAATTGTTAACCTCAAATTAGCTATATTAAAAAAAAACACCATATATTATCAAACTAAACTAAAATACAAATGTATTTATAAAAATAAAATGTATTGTCGTTATTAAAAACATTTTATCAAAGCAGAAAAGCTGACACAGTCACAACTAAAATTAGACTTAGTAAGAATTTAACTGCTTGCAAATTAATTTTTTGTTAAACTTTTTTTTTTTATTAAATGTCATCATTAGTGGTCAATCCCCCATCTAACAGACGCATTGTTTATCTTTCTATTTTTAGATTTGCTGAAAAGTTCCATGTGCTCGCTGTGTCAAGCTGTATTTGCCAGGTTTACTGACTTGCTGGCACATCACAAAGCTGTTCACAACTCGGACACCAATCACCCTCTGCGTTGCAGGGCTTGCGGGCGCACTCAGACTTCTGAGGCCGGCTTGATCTACCACCAGGTCTACGTTTGCAAGATGGTGGAAAGGCCACACGCCTGTCAACTATGTGGCCTGAAATTCCAGACAGAGGAAATGGTTTTGGTGCACAAGTGTAGTGGTTGCCCTAGAAAAAAGTATGCCTGTGAGTTCTGCGACCACTACCGCACAGAGTCCTCGAGTGACCTTGAAAAACACATGAGGATCCACACCAATGACAAATGCTATGTTTGTAGGGTGTGTGGCTTCTCCACTGCCTGGAAGAAAAATCTAAAGGAGCATATGGTGAAGCACTTAGGGCTGAAGCCTTACGTCTGTGACCTCTGTGGCTATAGCACCTCCGACAGGCACAACTTGCGGGCCCACCGTCTCAAGCATTATCAGAAAGGTGAAGGTTGTGAAAAGTGTGGGGGGGAATGCCACTGTAAGCCTCTAGCTATCAAGAAAAGAAAAATGAGCCTTGGTGCTTTGGATGGTAACAGCCCAGGCTCGACAGGGGGCAAGGATCTTGAGTGCCCTTACCCCCAGTGTGTGTATCGGACCAAGCTAGAATACATGATGACCAATCACATGCTGCGTCATCAAGGAATGGCAGAGCAAGGGATGGGCGCCCCTCAGGCAGGAGGCAATGCAGCAGGTGGGGGAAATAATGCAGGAGGAGGCGGAAACAATTATAACGGTCAACATGGGAACCAGGAACAAAACAAAAACCATCACCGTGGTCAAGGGGTGATGGCTAACAGTGGCGGAGGGCAGTATGGTGCCGGAGGCCATCATTCTTCATCTCCTGCTTCATCCATCTCCTCCACATCTTCCATTCCTACTTCCTCTATCCAATCCAGTCAACCCAACCCGCCCACCCTTGTGTCAACTCAGGCGGTCAATCAAATACCCATAGAATGGAAGGCCATCGGCCAGGTACCACCTCCAGGGGTATGTGGGGTGTTGACGGCTCCTAACCATTTTGGCTCTCTTGTCCACCACCAACAGGTACCCCTCACTGCTCAGTCCATGGGCACTTGGGCCTCCCCTCTCTCTCCACCTACTGTACCCCCAGGGCTTCTTGCTAATAGAGTGAACGTCCAAATGGCTGGACAGAACATGGTGGCTCGGCCGATGCCTGTGTTCCCCAATATGCCCAACTGACTATAACAGTGGAGCGGTGACAATAAATCTCTTATCATTTGCATAGTAACCACGTCATGCACCACTAGAAATTTAGTGCCATATGCTCACCACATATAGCAACCAAACTAAAAGATGTAAGAGTCTCTCATTTTATTAATTACATTCTATAAACATTATCATACATGTTGAGTGAAGCAAGGGAATTTTTCTGCCATGTCTTGAATAACTTTTTTTCTCAAGTTTGTTTTTTCGTGGCTTATCCGATGATGGACGTATTCCCCTGTCACAGTTTTATTGCAACCACATGCTTCAACAAAATGAAAGCTTCAAAAAAAAAAAGATAAACAGTCTGTGTTAATGTGGCTGAAATAAAATCATTCTCACCTATTGACAACTTTGTTTTTTATTTCACATCACAAGAGGATGGATCTGTTCATGAATGGCATTCAGTGTTGTGTATCTCAGATTGAAAGAGCTGTGAGCTCTGTGTCCACAAATGAAATTGACATATTGGAATACCCTTTTATTTTTTTCATCAGCTATTGAGGGTGTATATGATTCTAATGTGACATGATTTGTGTTGAATGTATCTTATAATTTATTTGAAAGGATTGCTGCCAATATACAACTTCATAGGAACTATTTGTCACCTGATCTGATGTGAGGCAACGGAAGATTACCGTTCAGCAGTAGCTAAGTAGGTTGTTTTTGCGTTGAGGTGTAAGTCATACCGAAATTATTGGACAGATACTGCAATTAACCTGTTGATGTCAGCTAACTTGAAAAATTTTGCTTGCACCTATTGTGTCAGCACTTTACCAAGTGTTAGTCAAAGTGTACTGGAATGTCTGGTGAACAAATTAGAGATGCATAAACAGGTTTATAATTCAGAGTTCATTTTTTATTTTAGTTACCAATGTATGGCCAATAACCAGTTCATGTTAGTTTTTAAGACCCCAGTCCTAAAAGTATTTATGCTAAATTCTTTTATGACAAAAGGTTAAGCACCACTTTTAGACCTTGTGATCCATGGGAAAGATGATAAAAGGTTATCTGTTTCTATGGCAAAGGATTAATGAGAGTGTCATGTAGCCAGCACAATGACCAACCACCTAAGTTTTCCCCAACTAATGTCAGGTACACATTAGATTTGGGTGGACTCAGTGGCATCCTTATAAATCCCATTAAAAGCTCAAAATCCCAGTCATCATTGGTATTGAATCTGTGTCGAGTGCAGCATCACTCAGCCACCATGTCCCTATTTTTGATAAAACTGAACTCCTTTTATTTTGGCTATTCTTTAACTTAAGACTATTTAAACTATGGTACATTTTCATACTCCGATAACTATGTAAATGTTGACATGCCATTTTGTTGGAGTTACTTATTTGTACTGTTTCAGTTAAATTGTTTTTATCAACTGGATATAGACATTTTCAGTTTCTTTACTACACATTATGATTATGTTTACAGGGTGAAATGAAAATTGGAAAGGAAATAGAGAGAGTTTTCTTACTATTCTTAGCTACTCTTGTTAGAAGAATTTTTCATAAATGATGAAACTTATTGGAAGCTATGTTTTTTAAATTTTTTCTTCTGAGAATAGAAATTCAACAATATTAAATAATGTAAGATGTTGATAGATATTTTAACCAGCGAAAGAATTAATTTTGCAAGAAAAGAAATAATTGTTGGTGCAATCATTTTAAAAACCATTATAGATCTAGATTCTCTTAACAGGAAGTTTTTATATTAAGTTGCAGTATATCTTTACACATTACTCATTAGTTAGATTAAACTTTTAAAAAAATGTGCTAAACTTCAGTTTAATTTTTTAAATATTATATACCAACAATGTCTTCCACAATAAAAGCACTTAGTGTTAATTAAGTGGCTTTCTTAAATTGAGAACAGTTCTAAAGTGGTTACTTAAATGACAGTCATCATTCAATAGTTTCTGACCATTAGGTGAAGTCCTTTATTACTTAAATATCTTTTCATGAAGCTTTTTAATTTTTATTGGTCTAATTACATGATTGGTAAATAATATTAGATCTACTTTGAATTTGTATTTTATAAGGTTAAACAACAATAGATTTGAAAAAAAAAGTAAAGTACTAGTAGCCTTTTCAGACCTTGCTTGCACAGAAATAGAAATGATATATATTCTGATAAGAATTGTTTTTGTTAGGTAATGTAGGTCTTTTGATGAACATTTAAAAATAGATTTATAAACTTATGGTGTTAGTATTACTATGTTGTGTGGAAAAAAAAAGATTCACTTTGAACACTAATTTTAATGGGTATTTCCCCTTTGTATGGCAAAACAATGTATACTGAAGCTGGTTCAGTACTTACTGACCAGTGTGTCTTACACATGATGATGTTTGGAAACATCTCTACAGCTAATTGGCCTCCTTCAGTCAAGGGACAGACCATGGTTCATCTCAAGCACTTTTTCATGTGGCTGTGGAGCCCTATTTTGGAGAGACACTCCCTTCCACATATGTTGCAGGTCAAGGTGGCTGTCACTTTTTTTGGTAGATGAGCTGGCCATTTTTTGCAAGGCACACTTTTCTTCAAGAGCCGAGGCCTATGTTTTCTCGCTGTTCATCGCTTTCTTGGTCACCGTCTCTCTCCAACTAGTGCGGTCTAGGGCTAACAGGACCTCTAACCATCTGTTGTACTAGGTAATAGGTTTACATAGTGCTGCTTGGAACAATACTTTACAGTGAGTCAGACTGTGGTCTAGTTTGATTTCTTTTGAGAGGGGGGGGGACTGTCATGTATTCATTTTTAGATGTTAAGAAGTGATTCAGATGTGTACACAACTTTTCCTTATGTTCTTGGCATTTTATTTTTTTTTGGTACTGGACTTTGTCCTTTTGATTATTTTGGACTAGAAATTTTAATGTAATGAGGGTTAGAGTAGCAAATTATTGCTAGATAATGCTCAAGCAATAAGTGCCATTTCCTCAAATTTTGTAGAGCTTGTAGTCAGTTTTCATCTTCCCCTGGGAATATTTGTTTATCTTGAGTCTCAGTCTGTAACTATTTACCACTCAGGCATTTTGTAAAACAGCAATTATTTTAGCTATCAAAATAATTTTTTTTTATCTTTGCTATATTTTGAAGCTGTTTAAATTTTTTTTGTCATCGTTCATGACGCCTATTATAATATCCCTACAAGATCAACGCCTAATCTTTTGACTCAGAACCGGACACAACAGAATGAGACAACATATGTTACAGAAGCTAAAAAATGGTAACCAGTGGAGTGTCACCAGAGAATGCTGACCATGTCCTTTAAAATTGCATTCTTTACCAAGAGGCCCGAACAAGACATTGACCCCAAAATACCCATTTATACAGAAAACTATATGTAGAGAGCTCCCTGGTTTGGAAACCACTGTGCAGTTCATCTCATATATTGGTCTAGTCATCTGAATCCTCCAACATAATACGGTAATGAGAACGAGGAAAAAGAAGAACCATTCATAAAAGTTAAACATAATTTACATTACTGGGTACTCCCTATTCCTCTTAGTTTATTGTTCTATAGAAATATTAACAAGATTTGTTTGAATGGAACAATTTATACAAGGTATCAAAAACAGCATATCACATAAAAGTTAGTCAAATTTTTTGAAAATCATTTAGTAACAATGCTAGCTTGTGCAGGAGGCATGGCTGTGATAATTCACCTTGATCTTTATCAGTGTCTGGATCTTGACCTAAACATGAACAAATATTGTAAATACGAGGGGAGTAGTTCATATTATGCTGGGCTATGCACACAACTCTTTGGTCATGCTTACTGAAATAACAGGAGAAACCCTTTCTGAAATGGAGGCGCTATCTATGCTTTAACTGCACTGTAAATAAGACATTATGTAACAATTCAGAACGCTTTTACCCAACCATTGAAACTGCACAAATGTCATAAGTTAATTTTCAACTTTTGTTTTTTTGGTTGGTGGTTCAGTCCAATTATTTTTTTCCCCCACTCTCTTTTTGTTTGAAAAACAAAATTATTTATCATAATTATTATATACATGTCTATGTTTTTATATAATGTTATATACTGTATCATTTAAAAAGAAATATTCAATGAAAGCAAATATATATGTATACATTGCATTTATATGCACAATTTGTGTGTGAATAGATCTATGGATGTCATTTTTTTTAAAAATACTATGTAAATGTATTCTTTTAAAATAATTTAGTACGTCATTGTTTAAATTTCAGTTGGTATATTAATATTGGGCTTATGAACATAATTAGAGTTGGCAGTTTTATAGCCTAATTATGATTCAACCTCATACTAATTGATGCTTCATTACATGTAGATAAAAATTTCAAGATAATGGTTGTAAATAATACTTGACATGTTTTTATTCTTATGAAAAGTATCACATTAACTTTGGTCTTCATTTGTCTTTGTTCCTGGGAGAGGTCTGATTTGTAACAACATAATATGTGCTACTTAATTGTAGATAACAAATTTGATTTTATTTGGTTTTCAAGTCTTCCTTTAAGTTTGTGTAAATGACGGATGTCCACAATTAAAACTGCACCTAGAGGATAACATCGTTGTCTGTTGTATGTTCTATACCCACAAATCTTGGTTAGATACAAAGATTAAAAGATGGGTTTCATGCTTTTATGTGAATTTCATGTGAACATGTTATCATGACAGCAAACTGGAAGTGGGTTTATTTAAGGTCATCTTGTATGTGTGTGGGAGAAGTGGTCTGCCACAGACTATTTTTTTTTTTGCTCATGAAATTGAGTGCAATTTTGTTGCAGTGACATTTACGTATATTGGTTCTGGATTTCAAGGTTTTGGGAGAATTTTTATTTTCTCCCCACTAAGAATGTTGAGGTCATTATGTTTACCACACATTATAAGGTTTTATCTTGAAAATGGTCTCTTAAACTATTCATCCACAACAAAATACTAAGGACTTATGGCGCATATGATGGAAAGGAATCTCTTGGGTGGTGTTGTTCTAATGAAATCAGACCATCATTACATTGGACACTTGGAATATATACATTTTACATGGTGCTCTGTTCACGTGTCTCCATACCCCCCCAAAAAAAAAAACAACCTCAAACAAATTGTGTCAATCAGTGATACCTAACCAACAGTGTATGCACCATATCCAGTCAGTGATGCAGCACTATCCACAGACACCCCCCCCCCCCTCAAAACTTCTGCCCAATGAAGACGCCTTCAATTATTTTTTTTTTGCTGTGATGTGGGCCTTGACATGAGCTCTGAACACTTCAATGGTTGGGTACTGCTTGGTGGTCACACCATCCAAAGAAGAAAGACAAGGCAAAATGAATTTATTCCATTTTTTTGTTTATTTGTATTGGTTGCTACATCTTACATTATGGATGTACACACCAAAAGACAAGCAAAACAAAATAAAAGGTTACAATGCAAATTATATTATTCTTCCTCACTCTTGTCATATCAAAAGATAAAGGATTAATTGGATGCTTAAGGATCAACTTCCAGCCTCCTGCCAGTACTTTCAAATATAACTTTTTCTCTGCTAAAAGGGGACGTAAGCTCCACAGCCTGACTGTTGTTCCTAGCAAAATAACTGTCAGCATTGTTGCATGACATTGGAATGACAATGTTGGCTTTAAGTAATGTGCTGGATATGCAAACTCATTGAAACAAACACTGACAAGCAGGCTAGTTGGCTTAACAACTATTGTTGACCCCAGACATTTTTATAGTAACTATACACACAAATAATTTAGCAGTAGGCTGATATGGCAATATAGTCAAAGTTGGTTGTGCAAATGGAATGCGTTTTTTTTTTGTTGTTATTTTGACACTGAAGAAGGGTTTTCTTACAATGTATTGGATAGAAGCACATAGAGTACTGCAGCAGTTCTTCATGAAATAACAATCTGCCAACAGGAAAGTTTACAAATCTTACTACTGGACACAAGTACATTGTAACCTAAGAATGCTGTGTTTATAAATATATTTTAGATGGATTTAGATGTGATCCTTTGAGGGAACAAATAGAGACATTGATAGAGGAGTTAGAAAATGTTTTCTTTAGGTTATTAAAATGTATAAATTTACTTTGTCTTCAGTTACCGCAATGTGTTGTTAAATAACACTTATTTGAATGTTAGTTTGAGAAAATAACTCACTTTTTAATTGGCCAAATAGTAACTTTTTAAAAATACATTTTGTTGAAATGTTTTGGTCAATATGTTTTTTAGGGAACACTAATGTTGAAACATCTCAAAACAAAAATGTTAGAAAAAAAAAATGATCACAATTTATATTAAATTTTTCTTTTAAAAAATTTACTTTAAAAATTGTACAACTGTATCTTTAGGTTGTGGTAGATCATAAATATAAAGACTTGGATATGTGGAAACTAAATTGTCATTGACAATAATTACATATGTTTACAAAGCACAATTAGTTTACACATATTGTAAAAACCAAACTCAGGTTTTTTTATTGTCAATATTTTATATAGACTACAAGCCCAGCTGTTAACTTTAAAACTTTGATAAAACTCCTGAAAAAATTATCTCCAGACTATATTCTCATTAAGCACATCTGAGAGATGACAGCACATAATGGTGATTTGTATGGTAAATATTTAAATATTCTAACAAGCATACGCTAAGGAACATATCAGTCATGAAGTGGTAAAACATGATACAGTTCAACTACACCAACACACATTTTGATTAAAATTGGTTTAAAACAAGTCTCTAAATACATTCAGCTCACATTGTAAAACATTTGATGGATGGAAACCACATAGACAATAAAAGTTATTTGTTGAACATATGATTTATGAGATACAGGTAACTTATAGCAAGTTTTGGTCTATAAATGTTACAGTCCAATTTCAGAAGCATCATGTAGAAACAATATAAGGAAGATAAACAGATTTAATTTTATTGTATTTTATCTTTTACTGTAAGATGGCAGCTGGTATGGAAAAGAAAAGAATTTGTTTTTAGATAATTGTGTATAAGTAAATGTCTTCTATGGATGCAGGCTGTTAAATCATTTAAGTATATTGTACGGTATATCAACAGGTTGTTAGTACGTGTAATTATTTGATACAAAGCAATCATTGACGTGTGTATTTATGTTTTCTGTAGATGTTTCAATACCCATGGTTCTATACAATATGAGAAGTCCAATTCCTGGAATGATTTTATTGGTGTGCATATATCATTGCAATCTATTTGGTCTTTGTTTTTAAAAAATTATTATGACATTTGTGTTTTGCATTCAATGTGTATATTAATTTGGTCATAACTAATAATCATGAAACCAAAAGAAAAACATTTTAATTTTGTGGTTAGCTAACAAATTTGAAAATAAACATTTTTCTTACTGTCACCTTGTTCTTTCATTCAGTTCATAGAAAAATTGTTCCCCTTTCAGACTTTGTGTTTTAAAAGTGCTGATGATGCAAAGGTTATCTGTTTCTATGGCGGACAGTTAACGAGGGTGTCATGTGGCAAGCATAACGACAAACTTTTCTTTACCAAACTAATGTCAAGTACCTATTACAGTTGTGTGGAATCTGGGGCATCCTAAAAATTTGAAGTTCAGAGTCCCAATCGTCACAGAGATACAAACTCGAGAACCCTCACATGCTGAAGCCAAGCACTTACCACTCAGCCACCACACTCCTTAACTTGTATAGCTTTAATAAGAATGGAAGAGCCTTGTGCTAATTAAGGAATACACTATTAATTAATTTATGAGACTATGTTAAATCATTTCAAAGGATTCATTTTCTCTTTACATTCAAGCAATTATCATTTTAATTATTTAAAAAAAAAACAACCCAGAGACTAAATACACACAATAGTGGCAAACTGAAAGCTAGGCACTACACCAGACTAGGTGTTTAGATCACTGTAATAGTCAGGCTTTAACCCTAAGGTGACTGTCTACTAGTAGAACAAAATGTGACTTAAACACTTTGGCATAACTTTGAAGAAAATTGATTCTTGTAAAGGGGTTTCTATAGGCAATGATTGCTTTGAAACTTCTGGAACAGCTGTCACTGACATTGAAAACAGCACACAAGTAATATACATGGTAACAAAATTGAATTCCTACTTTATGTTGCAATAATATAGTAAACATGAGTTTTACCTTTGCTTGGGTGAGGACATATGCAAAAGGGATATTACTGATACTTAATAATAAGAAAATATAATATTTTGTTTTTGTTTCTTCGCCTGAGTCCCATGCATAATTCACATTAAAAATTGTATGATTAATTCAAAAACTAATGAAGTGATCTTACTGATATTTTTATCAAATGTGTTGTCAGCCAGTAGAAGCCTGAGTGTGAAATTTCAGCTTGATAGGGGAAAGAAAAAGTTCTTATAATAAAGGATTCCAATTTTTCATTTTGTATTTAACAATTTTTTTGACTAAGTTGAAAGTGTGAGTTTAAAGTAGAACTTGAAACAAAGGCTTGCTGGTTATGATAAGCAGCTAAAGTTCTTTTCAATTGTACACAAGACAACTATATAGATCTATTAATTAACATCTGAACTGATTTCTTTCACATTTCTGAGCATGAATATTGTGATATTATTGTTAATACAGTTTAGAATTTAGAAAAAAAAAAAAAAAAAAAAAAGCTAGAAAGCAATGAAACTACAGCTAGGTCTTAGGTACTCAAGCCCTTTAGAATTAGTTACATGATACACAAGTATTAATTAAACCAAATGAGTTTTTTTTTTGTACAAACAAAAGATGGAAGCTGATCTATAAATATCACAACAGACTTTGTTGAAGGTTTCTACACATAATACTTTCAAGTTTAACACAAACAGATGTAAGCAGAGAAGAAAAATGTGTTTTGTTTTTAAATAAATAAAATGGTGTCAAAAGTGGAAACAATAGTTCAGTTCAGAATGTTTAAAACAAACAGCATGCTAAGGACAGAAACGTTATGTTATTGAAATCAATGACTATCACAATATGTTAGAGAAGTCCAAACGGAAAAAAAAAAAACATTAAAAAACCCAGTCACCAGGAAATACTGTGAGGGACTATATCACAGTTGGTACAGTTGGGATAGCACTGGTCTATATAGGGTAAGAAAATACACAACTCATATACACAGTATATCAACAGAAAAAAAACTTTGCTACACAAAGTAGAACTGAACACTTTAAAAGTCTTTTAAAAAAATTTCTAGACCAGTAATAGGTAATCTAGAAACAAATTTGAACATGTTTTACATGTTCTACAGCACAAAAAGCTGGTTTTGATTTTCAGACAATTTTATTTTAGAAATTAAATAACTAAATCTTAGTCCAAACCACCTGCAAGAATACAGTCAAAGTTCAAACTGGAGACTTTAGTGGCAGTCCGAAGCGCATATCCAAACAGATGATTTCATTTCTTAGATTAAACTGAAATGATCAAGTGTTATCAGTAAAAAAAAAACAACAACTTATTTTAAAAACATATATCATAATCTACTTCTTGTATTTTGATCTGGTTTTTTTTTTTAAAGAAAAAATCGGTTAAAAAAGGATTTTAAAAATTCCAATAACCAAAGCACTAAAAATTGGTACAGAAGATTTAGAGTTGGTACATTTAATAAAAATCTGGTTGTATAAAAGAGCTAGAATATGAAGGGCATTAAAGTAGATAAACTATACATTTTGCAGCTAATTTCAAATGTAAATAATGTTTTAAAATCAATGTAAATTATATAGTAATAAATAATAATAACATACATTGTAAATGACATGTTTATGATATAAAACCTACTTCAGAAATATGCATCTAAAATAATAAACTGACTAAAAAATATTTTGAGCTCCTGGGGGACTACAATCAAGATTTTATAATTACATAAAAAAAAGTTAATACTTCATCTAAACATCAATGAGTAATGAAAATTTAAAAAAAAAAAAAGGAAATCATTAAAAATATAATTGTGGTTAATGACATAAAAATTGGTCAAGATAAATTACAATGTACAAATTATACAAAAATATGAAAAACAAAAGTCAGAATATGCAGAGACTATTTTAAAGCAGGAGTCCACAACCTTCAGTACCATACAATAGTTATAGTTGGTTCATTTTCCAAGATTTGAAATGAACAAACATTTCGGAGATGGATGACGAGGGACATTTTGAATAGACTGATGATAGTTATTTTGTTGTCAGGAAGTGTAGTTCTATTACTGTCGCCAATAATAAACAACTGGTGTCAGATATATGAGATGAAATATTGCTTTGAAAAAAAAAAAAGAAATTTACAAACAGATGTCAAAAATGTTGATACTGTAGCTGGCTAATAATTTATAGTTTGAAGTATATTGGGTGAGTACACTTCAAGAAAAACATTTCAAATATTTTTATGCTCGAAATAATACTAGCACTTTGTTCAATGAGCCAGGCGCTAGACAGTAAAAAGTCTCATTTTATAACATAATTTGTACCTACACAGAATTAATTATCTTTGGCTAGATTTTCTAAAACTACTTGGCAGCTATTTCTTATAATTTTCAAACTCTAATTCTTAGCAATACTTGGACTTGAGCTCATGACCATTGTTAAGTTCTTTTTGTGTTTAGCTACTAGGCTCCAAAACTAAAGAATTTTTTTTTTTTAATAGTGTGACATCGTATGTGCTGTATATAGGATGTTAGTATTACAACATATAGAAAGAAAATGGAGATGTTTTTGTTTAGTGTTGATAGGGGTGAAAACGATCATAAAATAGTTTTTGATCTATAAATACATTATGTAAAAACATTGGGAAAAGCCATTCAAAGTTAAATTCCTGACACAAAAAAATGGTCGTTGTTAGACAAAATCAGCATCCTCTTCACCAGTAGAGAAAACATGTCCCCTTGAAATGTTTGTATGTGAATTAGAATCCTTTTCATGAGACGGGCTTCGACCTAGCTTTTCTGGCTTCTTCAGGATCAAAGTGGAGCGGCCAGTTGTGAGAGGGGTGGCCAGTCTGGGAGCGGGAGTCTCCACTCTGCTCTGGCCGTCACTAGAATCAGACCTGCATGACCAGGTGCGGCTAAGCTCAGGAACTTCCTCCTGACTGTTTTGGTACATGAACTCAGTGTAGGCAATGTTTCCACTGGTGGCCTTTCCATCACTTTTGATTTTTGCGGATGGAGAAATGGCCTCCTCTCTATCATCCTCATCACAGCTACTCAACCTGTTGTTGTACAAATTAGTCACAGACTTTGACCGGCTACTTCTACTCAAGCTTGATGGCCCAGGAATACGCGTTGGGATTTCAGAATTTTCATCCTTCCGAGGCCTGACTTTCAAGATCTCTTTTATTTTTGAGACAAGAGCAGTAGGATTTTTGGCTATTTCAGCGTCAATGTCTTTGAGAGAATTCTGAAAATCCTCTTCACTTGTAACCAAGACATTGCTTTTCTTCTCATCGTAACTGGACACTGTCATTGCAGCATTTTGGAAAGATATGGGGACACTTGATGATCTTTTGAATCTATTGTCTTCTGATGATTTAACACTGCTGGTGCCATTTGCAATACCTGAGGACATGCCTGAAGAAGAGACAGAGCCACTGGATGTTTTTCCAGAAGCAACAGAGGGGGTAGACTTAGGTGCTTTATTTCCAGAGTGGTTTAAACTTGCATCTGAAGTTTTATCCATTTTATTGCCTCCAGGAGTGTCATTGACTGAAGCTCGAAGCTCCATTTCTCTGTACTTTTCAAAAAGTTTTTCCATCTTTCTATAAAGTTCAGGATCTTCTGGCGGTGCACTTAGAGCCTCTGTGTTGACCTGGACAAAGCCATTTTTGGGCTCTTGGAGGATAGCTTGAATTTCCTCAAGGGGCCTGGGTTCCAACTCACTTGCTGGAATATCATTAACAATACCTTTTGGTCTCTTAGGGTGCGGAGGTTGTTTCCTTTTGGGATCTGACAAGGTAGTGTCCACCCAGGCTTCTGTTCGATTCTGAGACTTGTCCCCAGATTCAGGATTGGTGGCTTTGGCTTTGGTTGATTTCTGATGATATGTAGATGAATCAGGAGTCATAGCTCTTGTTCTGTGCACAGAATCTGCTGAGGGAGGTCGTTTTACAACATGACTTTTGGAAGAAGAATCATATTTCACCCCATCGCTTTGAACAATCTGCACTCCATGGCTTCCAGAACTGTCTCTGCGAATCATAAGAATTTCCTCCTGTTTGTCTTTGGCACTTTTTCTAGCCAGTTTTCTGGCATCCACACTAGAGGAGCGAATTTTCTTTTTGCTGGATGCCATGGCCATCAAAGCAGCATTCTTGACAAGCTCATTTATTTCTTCATCATCGGAAAATGTGATCTCATTTGTGACAGGGAGTTCACCATAAGCATCTTGAGGATAACTTACGTTCTGGTGTGATTTGCTCTTGTTGGTCAAACTAACATCCAGGGAGCCCCTTCGCCTTGCATCCACAATGTCAATGTCGCCGTTGGAGCCTAATGACCATTTCTCTCTTGGACCAGGAGTCACAGCCTGGCCAGAAAGTGTTGGCCCAGGGGTGATGGCCCTCCTGGTGTTGTACAAGTCTTTGTAACTGGCACCAGCTTTCGTTGGTGTCTGTTGTTTTCTGGAAATGACTGTGGTAGGCCTTGAAAGCCTCATTGACTTCTCATCCCCTTGGCTGCCAGAAGGAGAAGGAGGGCCATCTTCAGATCTGATACTGGAGGCATTGCTACTGGAGCGAGACAGTAACTGAGACCTGGAGAGAGAAATAGTGTTAGGCCTGCCATGGGATGAAAAGCTTTCTTCCAAATTGGAATCAGACATCACAGACTTTGGAGTATTTGGACGGGAGGCAAAGCAAGGCTTTGGGATTCGACTAGGTGTGCACGGCCTTTCTTTCACAGTGGATGCCAGCGAGTGCGACTGAGATTTGGACAATGAAGATGCAAGGCTGCTCTCATCCTCATCAGAGTCATACTGTTCAGAGCGAGCAGCGAGTGGACTTTTGTGCCTTGTGGGGGTTTTGGGGCGGCTGTCAATTTCACTTCTAGACTCCACCCAGTTTGAAATTGCCCCAGCAACTTTGGCGACTGCATCTCTCTTAATCTGGCTTGGCGTTTTAGGTCTAGAGATTGTATACTCATCCTTCTGACCAATCTTTTCTGTAGGAGTTTGAGGCCGGTGTGAGCCGAGTGATGTCGGCGTTTTTGGCCTGGATATTGCAGAGCTGAGGTTTCTTCTAGAGGCTTGGGGCGTCTTCGGTCGGTCTGTTCCAGGGAGGTGGACATTGTTTTCCTCCTGGGACACGCTTGACCTGCTTTGACTGCTAGAGGATCGCCTTGTGTTCGCCTTGGACGACATTGAGTCTCTGATTGATCTAGCCTTGTCTCTCAATGTTTCCAGATTGGGCCCTTGAGATGGCTCACCCCTTGAGTTGGCATGGTCTGGCACCGCAAAAGATGAGCTCAGAAGAGACTTGAACTCTGACAAGGTCATGGTGCTAATCTTGTCCATGGTGACATTGGTATGTCCACTTTTGTCCAGCGAACTTGTGGAGCCACTTTCTGACACATGATCAAGAGTGGACAAATGTGTCCTGGACACTGAGTTCATCTCTGTGTGATCGTCCAGGGAAATAGACCTGAGAAAGTAGAAATACACACAATTTTAAAAGCAAATAAAAATTAGAGCCACACTTTTATAACTTACACATGGCCCCACTAGACTACTAGTCAAAGGACTTGTTTTTACGTTATTACAATAAATATGTTTTAATTACGCCATTATATGTATTAAAAGATGATATATATACATATATACCGTGATGAATTGCCTAACTTTTAACTACTAATATATTAATAATAAACGTTAAAATACAAGAAAAGTCATCATTTTTTCAGCACATTGAAAAGGATGCCGGTACGCCGTACCGTTGCGTACCGTCACACACAAAAAAAGCCCTGTATAGCCTATATATGCTTAAGAATATTATCATTAGTATTGGATAGACAATATACATTTGAAATATATATATATTACGTTTTGAAATCAAACAAAAATCCAAATAAAACTAATGGGACATAGGACGACGTGCAGTTTTGATGCAAAGTTACGCATACTTAAAATACAACTTCAATTTGTCTGCATGAATAAAGGGCACAAATTCAGCACAGAATAGTGGAGAAAGTATTGTAGGGTAAACAAAATTACGAGTCAGTTGGAAAAAAGTCAATGATTTTTTTAAAACGTTTGTTTGCTAAGTGAATTGCAAGAGTTCCTACAAGAAACAAACTCCCCCCCCCCCCCCACCTAAAAGTTCTGCAGTAGGCCTATGATAGGAGACGGATTCAAGCAGAGTTTGAATTGGGAATTATCCTGCCAAGAAGGAGCACGTGTACATATTTATCCCAGGATCAGGATAACAAATGTGCCTTTATTTTTGTGTCTGTTTTGGGGGAAGGGGGAAAGAACTTAACTAAGTTTGTATTTGAAAATAAAAGAAGACAAAAACATGGTATATCAAAAGACGTCTCAGCCCGAGGGAAAATAAAAATAAGCTCTTTAAAGAGAAGAGAAAGTAAACTCGGTGATGCTGTGGAGACAGAGGATCTAGGAATAGAAAAAAAAAAGACAGACAAAAAACGAGCCCAACATTCCTGCACGGAGAGGAACCAGGCGCAAACACAGCGGGCTCAATTCAATACACAAAAATCAATTCCGAATGTGTGTGATTGCTTTCCCTAGGTGTGAACACTTCAATACACCAGGTGACTAGTCCCCCCCACCAAATATACACACACACAATCAGATAGCAGTCACATTCCTTTAGATGGAAGACAAAATGCGCCTCTAATTGACACACACGCATACACTGACTTATCCATACAACAAAACCCATGCCTGATTACAAGATAGGACATTTTCATAATAGGGTACTAGTCTATAAATAGCTAGCTTTTTTTTTTGGGGGGGGGGGGGGGTATCCGAGGTACTTCTTCTAGACAGATTTTTGCAGCTGAGATGTAAGCTCTTTTGCAGACTGTGCCAAGGCAAAATAGTGCGCTGTTCATGCCTGAGATACAGAATAATACATCGAAAAGCATAGGCTATTCAAATTTGTGTACGCTTTTTTTTTACAAAGTTTATATCAATATATAGGGCCGCCCAAGACTAACATATAGAGATGTCCGCAAGCGAGACATGAGAGCCACAGGCATCAGCGAAAGTATGTGGGAAAACATAGCCAAAGACCGGAGTGCTTGGAGACAGACTGTGCGTGCTGGGACAACCCTCGCTGAGAACAAAAGAATTGAAGGGCCTTAATCAAGAGGGAAAAAAAGAAAGCTGCCCTGTCCGCTAGCCCTGAATCAGAGGCATACACATGTATGAATTGTGGCAAAGTCTGCCGTTCTAGAATTGGCTTGATTAGCCACACCTGATTCTGCCCCGTCTCAAGATTAAACCTAAACCAGTGACTCATTTGGGTGCATCCATTGCCTTTCGAGACAAAAGGAGCCATATATATATATATATATAAATTCACTCTGTCTGTCTGGTAAAAAGTTGCACGTTATTTCTCCCACATCCAATCTCGGATCAAGCTGAAATTTTGCACAATTATTTCTTTTACCTGACGACACAAGAATCAATATTAAAACAATATCAGCCAAATAGTTAATTAACTGTTGGTGATAAATTATTTTGTTTGGTTTCTCGAACAATGGAAAGAAATAGTAATTGACTATAGTGGTGCTATAAGCTGAATTAGTCCCCTTTGATAGGTCGTCGTCTGAGTTTTATTAAACAAAAACCTGAAAAGTAAGACGAGACTATAGAAACAAGACATAACTCTACAATCTTCTATGTTCATAAACTCTCCATTAGCAGAGTGGTTAACGTGTTGGCCTGAGAAGGTTTGAGCCATGAGCTCGAATTCAGGTCGTCCCCCCCCCCTAAATTTTTTTTTTTATAAATGCCTTTTTATTGTTAATCTAAATCTAATACAAATGTAATTACATTACTGATCCAAACTAATTGATACAAGTACGTTTAGTATAAACTTAATTTTTTTATTTTTTTATTTTCTTGTTAGCATAACTAAATTAAATAGCGGAATTCTTTCACTTGTAGCACTAATCATTTTTTATTATTACGAAAAAAAGGTGGAGGAATTTTTTTTTTTTTACACATTTTTTTCTCCCTTTTACAGTACGCAAAACTAATCTTGTGATAAACGTGACCTACTTACAAGCAAGAAAACACAAACTGAACGGGGGAGGGAGGGGGGGCTGGACTATGATAAATACAGCCTACTATAAAAAAAAAAACAACTTAAAAAAAATTAAAAAAGAGAAACTTCCAACAAAACAATACATTTTTTTAATGCACTACTAATGACTTTACCTTGGTACGGCCGCGGTGCCGAACTCTCGCTCTATGAGTGCCCTTCTAGCTGGGTGACTGGAAGTTTGGCTGACAAAGGGCAGCAAGCGACCGTCACTAGTCTCCATGTTTATCATGGGTAAGCCACAGATCCCTCACACTAGGCTAGTCCAAGTGAAGCGTCCGTGAGTAGGCCTAATGTGGCGCCAAGTCAATCATCAGTGAGCAATGTAGCGCCAAGTCACTACACCATCAGTGTGTTATGTAGCGCCAAGTCATCACATCATCAGTGAGTAATGTGGCGCCAAATCATCACACCATCAGTAAGTAATGTGGCGCCAAGTCACTACACCATTAGTGAGTTATGTAGCGGCAAGTCAGCACACCATCAGTGAGCAATGTGGAGCCAAGTCACTATGCCATCAGTAAGGCGCCATGTCAGTAAACTTTGCGATGATAATTTCTGAAGAATCCTGGAGGAATTTTATCTAATTGTAAACAATATTATCCTTAGAAGCTTCAAAGTTCAAACCACTCCAACTGATAGCCAGTACCATGCTCTAACATCTAACAACGCAAGTTAAAATTTAAAACAACTTTAAATGTTTTCTTGGAATAATTAAAGAAAAATAAGAATAACAATTTATATTAGAATAAAACTTTATAGTATATGAATTAAAATCAAGCTGGCCTGACAATTGTAAAATGCTTAAGAAACTTATTCGGAGATAGGTCAAAGAACTCCGCCAAGAACTCAACGAAGAGTTGCTTGCCCTTGTCGTCTGCCAAGATATGCTGTGACAATAAGGACACAGAAGCGAGGCGTCGAGTTTTATTTACTCCGCTAAGCAAAGATACACAGTCTTAATGAAAAAACAACTGTTGAAGCTGAGATAAAAAAAAAAAAAAGGTCGGGGACCCTTACATTCGGGATCAAAGAGTTAACTAGATCTAGCTCGAAGCAAAACCCAGAAACAGTCTACATGTATCAGATGTTTTATTACAAAAGAGTTCTCTAGATTGTGACTGAACAAATCTGGATTTTGGTAAAACCCAGGACAAGACGGAATGTTCGTGAATCAGGCGTTGAGTCAAATTGAATAAACAAAAGTAACGTCTGTAATTTGTAAGGTAAGAAGATGGTGGTACCATAACCAGCACCTTAACTTATGTATGATTAAAAGTCTTCCAGTGAGAGTAATTAAACAGTATGGTGTAAGTGGTTAAAGGCAACAGAGAACTCTTTTAACTTTTGCTATCCAAAGTTTGAATAATTATCTTTGCAAACAAGAAAAACAAATTCAAACTAAGAAAAATACGTTTTGTTTAGACACAGCATAGTAAAAGTTCACTATACGGATACTTTTTTATATTTATTGAACTACTATTCTATCTACACATAGATTTAGTCCTACGTCTAACAGGACCGGGACGAGGTCTACCACAAACAGCCTACAATCTGGGTGTGAATTACATTTTAAAAACAAATTCCAAAATAAAAGATAAAAATTCCAAACTCTTTGAAAAAAAAAAAAAGGAAACGGAACTAGGCTGAAAGCACACCTTCAATGAACACACTCTGACGATGTATCGATTTGTACCTACACACGTAGCCACCACCAATTTAATAAACACCGCCCCAGAGTATCGGCTATTGATTATCGAACCAGCAGTAAGGAAATATTGCAAGTCTATTAAATTTTTGAAAGAGGGGGGGGGGAGGAGGTGAAGACGAAGAGGGAGAAACATTCTCACCGGGGAAGGGGGGGGGTTAGGAGGTCAAGCTTAAAAAAAAGGCGCAAATTTGTTAACGAACGTTTAAGGAGCAGTGTATTTAATGATATAGTATTGGTGTAAGAATAGAGAAAGAACAGCCCAACTGTCTTTCACATATGAAGTATGAATTATTCCCGAATTCTAAACAACAGAATCCCATTAAATTAAATCAGCTTCATTCAACACTATTTAGGTTCCCTATATTTTAATATTTATATATACGTTTACATTTTTTTTTATCTTTCAAACTTGTAGGCGCTCGTTACTCAGGAATAAATGTCGGATCTATATCCACGAGTTAGTCATAGCGCACTCTGACCGTATCTTAGCTGCCCATGTCAATGCTAGATCTAGTTCATGTGGACTATGTCCTACATTACGGCGCCCATGCAGACATTTAGAAAACAAGCAGATCACAGAATACAAAAGACGATCGCCCCCCACCCCCGGCCCATTTTCCTTGTCTATTAAAGTATAGATAATATGGTCACGAAAAAACTATCAGGAATCTTTTGGATCTGTATAAAACAATAGGGCGTCTGTAACATCTGGGATTTGTATAAAACAAATAGGGGGTCTGTAAGATCTGGGATCTGTATAAAATAAATAGGGGTTGGTTGTTAGAATCTGATAGTTAGGATCTGATAGTAGGGATGGCCCAGGACATGGGACTATGGATATTTATTGTTTCCGGTCCATACTCTCATTGAGGTGACGGGCTGTAGTAAGCAGGCCCTATCTGTACACAACTATAGCAGGCCTATAGGCTTTTAGCAAGCCTATAGATTTTGTCAACAAAACTAACGCTAAGAATGCTGTTCAGGTTTTCATCATATCGCATAAAATAATGGATTACATTCCCAGTGGTGTATACAAATTAAAAAAAAACACCAAAAAATAATATTAAAAACCAACCCCCCCTAACACATTTGGATAAAAATCTTTCTAATTGAAAACCAAGACGTGTACTTTTTTTTTTGGGGTGGTGGTGGTGGTTAAAGTCTTTTTGGTATGCAGGTAATAGATTAATCGACTCCACCTGTTAGTAAACTTATACGGACATCTAGTCACCCGATCATAGTATCGATCAAGGTAACTGGACCCGTTCACGTCTGTAAAGCTTCTTCCAGCCACCGGTAGACCAAACTTTAAGCCGAGTATCAAGTCGTTAGCGGGCGATTCCGAGTCTCGACACGTTTAAACGCTGAGTCATTTCCCTTTAACATGTAAAGCGCTACTGTCGTGAACTAAGGACTACTGGACATTCCATGCATGCTCAATGCCTAGCAACATAAACAAAAATAGCACGAGATCAAGATACTAAACACTACGCAGTGGCGTAGCGATGGTGGGAGGAAGAGGGGGGAGACTTTGAAAATCCCCCGCCCCCCCCTCCACATAAGGGGGCCCCCAGTGTGCAAAATTTTGTTTTCATTTAATATTACGCAAAATGCAGCCCCCCCCCCAAGAGCTCAAGTTCCACGGGCCCCCAAATGATGGCTGATTCCTAGTTACGCCACTGCTACACTACGCGGTGTTTGAAACTATTAAAGTATTAAGCAGTGTTACAGAAGAATCTGGTGGTATTAGGTTGATGTTGCGGTGCTGCATAAGTTCAATCCGATGAACCAAATGACTAAGTCTGCCGGAGAATCTTGTGTAAGTGAACAAAGAACAGAATTCTTCTTTACGAAATAAAAACGTTTAAATTCTCCAAGAAGAAATCATGAAAAGATTGAACACACACCATTAACACACAATAGAATTTAATTTCAATAATAGATTCACCCAATTAAACTGAACATGAAGCATGAGACTTATTAACTGACCTCTAAAATTAACTTCTCCAGAAAACCATGTAAGAGCCAAAACCCTCTGCTGGAAAGCTCTCTTACTTGGCTATTTTAGTTCTTTTGGAAAATTACTTTTGTTTCCGGAAATGTAAACACGCTGCTTATTGTTAATAACAACTTTGACCAAGTCACTAATTTAGCATGAAACCCAGACACTAAACGCAATGCGTTGTCTGAAACTCAAAAGTATTCAGCGCTCAAGTTTTAAATTCTTAGTATTTTATAAATAGTTTAAAGCTATAAAGAAATGGACCTCTCAATAAGACACTTAGAGAATTATCCATAAACTAAAAACTGGCAAAGTTTGCCGGTACAGAATTTTCTTTCTTTAGTCACAACAGATTCTGTCATAGAGAAGAAATCAACACCAGAAATTCTTTTGGGTCTATCCATTGCCTTTCGAGACTTGTATATGTATACACCGGCATGTGTCAAACTATCAATGTATTTAGAGTTCATATACACCAAAATATTTCAAATGTATTCAAAGTCCAATTTTTAATAATAAATATTTTTTTTTTAAAAAAAGGAACAAATCTAAAAATCATGGAGCATAAAACATTAAACTACAGATTTAAAAAATAAAGACCTGGGGCATAATTTGGAACTTTGGTTGGTGGGGAGGGGTAGCTGCTCTAAAGTGATGGTCAGCCAATCGGAGCATAATTCACTGGCTAAGAACTTGAAAATTCTAACAGGACTCTAGACTTCAAAAATTCAATGACTTAAGAGAAAACCGAGTATTCTAGTGCATCACTGAGTGCATTCTTTTATGTTTCGGATGTTCCTTCAGAGTTCAAGATTATTACATCCCCAGGTCAACCCTCCCGGAGGACGGCGGAGGATGACGGCAGGGAATGTTCGTACTCGGAACCATCAAGGCGACCTACCACAAGACCAGGCAGCCATCCATATATAAACACATTTCACAGAAGCTAGAGATACTGGTTTATCAAGACAGCAATAATACAACGGAAGTGCAGCCCCCTAACACGAGTCACTCTCTAACGTCAAAAGTTTCAAAACTTGCTCCTGCCAAGGGGAGCACTTGTTCCTGTCATAATGAGCAGCTGGATCTTTTATCGCCGTAACTTATTCGAGCAGCTTAAGAGTTGATCGCTTCTCTGGACATTGATCTACTTCCCAACTGATTAAAACTTACCTTTCTGATGAGTTCAGAGAATCCGTGACTCTAAAAAATGTCTACATTCAACGCACCAAATCTGTGCATATTATAATTATAATACAAAGCGAAAAGCGAAATATGTACAAACACAGGCACCAGGAGACAAGTGTGTTAAACCCGGTACTAAATAAAACAAAGACCTTAATGTGTCACAAAATGGAACTAGTATGAAATTTGATAGTCTTCAAAAGAGTGTCTTGGCTAAACGGCTTATTGATTTTTGCTTCATATTTAGAAGCATAAGAAAAAAAAAGGTGCCACTGTTAAATTAGACACAAGCCAATAGTTGTTGGATGATTAATATTTTTTTGTCTGCATGGTTGAATTAGCATCTACCCAAAATCACAAGACAAAAAAAAATAATATTAAAGTTCCCCTTTCAGACCTTGCGATCTATAGGGCAGATAATGCTTCTTTGGCCAACTGTTAACGAGTAGGATGTCATGTGGCCAGCACAATGACCAACCGCCTTTACTTTCCCCAACTAAAGTCAGATAGCCATTAGAGTTGGCCGGACTCAGGGGAGCCCTAAAAATCCTGAGATTCAAAATCCCAGTCTTCACCGAGATTGGAACCCAGGACCCCGGTTCGGAAGCCAAGCGCTAAACCACTCAGCCACCGCGCCACAAAATCACAAGACACTGAAGTAAAACGAGGCTGGTAATATGCTGTGGCATGCAGTCCTGGTTGATGGAGGCTTGTATGAAATGTGCAATGTACACAAGCGCCCTCGTAAAAAGAGTTGCTTACAAGCCTTTATTAAGGGTCAGGTTTAGGGATTCATATAGATTCATTTTTCTAAAGGGGCCTCTAAGAGAACGAAATATGTATGGTATTTTTTATTTATTAATCAATATTCCATACCTGTAATAGATGATGTAGGTGTTGATTAATTAAGGTGCCAAATAATATAGACAGTGCATGGTTTTAATACAGTCTACACGCGCTATCGCTTAAGGCCCCAATTTCAATAGGCCCCCCGCCCCCCCCCCCCCCCCAAAAAAAAATAAATTTCCAGGGAACCTGGATATTAGTGGATATAGATTGTGCACTTGATAAAAATGTTGTATGGTTTGGTCTGCCATAAGATAAAGATGGTCGACGTTACAGCTGTCCATAAATAAAGATACTGTAAGAAAGCTGGGTGACATAAAGCTTCGGAAGGGCCAGCTATTGTGGTCAGCTGTCACACGAAAGCCGGAAATGGGATACATCTGTAAAGGAGGCAAGGGAAGATAACCCCAGAAATATAGTTCTAAAACATACATCAGTCCTTAAGAGCAAACAACCCAAGACAGTCGAGGTGCATTTCCACCCGGAATCTCTGTGAATCAATGCAGAATGATAACACGAGAGCTGATAGATAAAGTACTCTTGTTTACGATAAGTACTTGACACGAGTACGCTACAAGAACAGGTCAATATTGATAGGTGGAAGGTGGATTGACACTATTTGAACAGCTCATAGGTCCACCTTCCTCTTATACCCCAGAAGAAAAGATATTCCGCTACATTAGTAGTCCCCAGAAGACAATGAGAAAGAGTCTACAATGAATTCTATCCCCAGCCCTTCCAAAAAAAACAAAACAGTTTGGATCCTGGCACAGTTAACAAATGAATATAAACTTTTTTTTTTCAACAATGATTAAAATACAAAACGTCAAGTCAAAGTAAAGGACTTCCTTTTTCAGACCTTGCGATCTATATGGTAGAAGATTTGTGTATGGTCGACAAATAACGTGTATTGTGGCCAGCGTAACGCCCAAACGCCTTTATTTTCCCCAACTAAAGTAAGGTAACCACTAAAGATGTGTGGACTCAGATTGTCCTAAAAACGCGAAATTAAAAATTGCAGTCTTCACCGAAGTTCAAACCCAGGACTCTTCGGTTCGGAAGTGAGTGGCTTTATCACTCAGCCTTCACATCCCTCTAATAATAAAAAAATTAAAGCTAAATAAGTCCTAAAGCTGATAGAGAGAAAACATGAGTGGTTGCTTCCCTTATTCCTATAAACTAGCCAACAGTTTTCCCTTCACTTAAGCCAGATCTACATAGTTCGTCCATCGTGGTTCGATGAAGACCACTTCGTCATCCAGGGGGCTGAGGGCTTTGCACAGGGGTTTTATGCCTCCTCGTGTGGCTGGTGAGACCTATGTGAGACCGGAATGTTCGGCTGCACACTGGGCAGGTTATTCCAGCTGGAGCTAGTGTCGTTTGTCTTGCTTTTCTTTTCTGGCGTTTTTCTTCTGCCAGCGTTGTTCATTTTTCCTCAGCAACCTGTGCGCCAGTTTTCACAGCGGGACGCCATGATGCTCTGTCATGTGCCTCTGTCTCCCAAGTGCCTGTGTCTATGCTGAACGCCTTCAGAGAAGTTTTGAGGTTGTCTCTGAAGCGCTTTCTTTGACCACCTTTGGAGCGCTTTCCTTCGCTTAGTTGGCCATACAAGAGTCGTTTAGGGATGCGGTGGTCTTCCATTCTGTAGACGTGACCTGCCCATCGCAGCTGGGACTGCATCAGGATTGTGTGGATGCTTTGCAGACACGCTCTTCGAAGGGCTTCTGTATCTGGTATTTTGTCTTGCCATTTGACATTTAGTATTTTTCTCAGACATGTCATGTGGAAGTGGTTTAGTTTCTTTGCATGTTTACTGTACACTGTCCATGGTTTTGAGGCATAGGGCAATGTGGGGAGGATGACGGCTCTGTAGACCCCTAGCTTGGTGTTTGTGGTGGATCATACACTTAGCAAGAGACCGTGGAGAGTGGCGTGTTTATGTCGAGGCCCAATGTTCCAGGAGGAACTCAAAGGAATGATGATGATGATGATCATACACACCTATGCCAGCATGGCTTTATTAAAAAAAAAAGATAAACGAGAAACAGCGGGCGTTGCCGGTGGGAAATGAAAAGTCAAAACTTAAATTAAAAGCAAATTAAGTAAAAACAAAAAAAATCCTAACAAAAAATTGATAACAAAACAAAAAAATAAATAAAAGGAAAAGAAACAAGAGGTCAAAGGAATTTTGAAAACCAGATTTTAAAAAATTTAAACGTAAACATTCTTGGAAACAAAAATGTGAATAGTACGTGCACTAAGAGATACTTCATTAAATATGATAAGTAGCATTCATTTATTTCGGTTAGTGAATGGAGACTGCACGGCAGTGTCTGCAAAGGCTCGAAAAAAAAATGGCTGGAAACTTTCAAAAAAAGAGCGGGAACGTTGGACTCCATCGAGATAAATGAGCAGACGTCGCTGGGTAGGCCAAACTGGCAACATCTCAGCAACTCACACTGCAGAGTACATAGCAGACACATTAGTGCGAGACTTTAGCAGACGAGATTTATAAAACGTGCAAGTACATGCGAGAGCGCCTCAGTGTTGGGCATTACAATCCCAAGAGCAGACGATTCGACCCACTAGCAGGTCAGAAGCCATCCTATCAAATGCTGCTAGCATGCGAAGTCTGTTGGATATGTGATATATGTTAATAAACTACGTGCCTTAAATGAATGGATTCATACATTGATCAGTGCATTCTTAAGGCGCGGAATCATACATTACATTATCACAATTGCAAGCTAGTTAAACTGACGATCTGAAGCAGCAGTTCTCAACCTTTTAAGCTCGGCGACCCCTTTTTACAAACCCCCACTCTGCCGCGACCCCCCCCTCCCCACACACACATACAGCAATAGAAGAATAGACAACAACAATCAATATTTTCGATGGTCTTAGGCTACCCCTGGCAAATCGTCATTCGAACCCCAAGAGGGTCGCGATCCACAGGTTGAGAACCCCTGATCTAAAGAGATTTAATGGAAGCAAGTCATGAGGGGAAAAAATGCAAATTTAAACGGATCGAAGACAAGGGAAGCAACGCGTGCAGTTCTCATTTTTCATACCCGTTGGAGTTATCTTTCCGTCCAAAGGACGCCTCAACGGCATACTTGCTCAGCTCTTCGCTATGGCTATCGTCCTCATCGTCAACATCGCTGTAAAATTGGTATCTTATCAATAATAGACAGGGCACTAGATCTATGTAGCATTGCACAATATTAAAGAATGGCAGTGTAAATAAGTGAATAAATAATTTGAATACAAACAAGGGAGGTAACTCAAAAAATACATTCCTGCAATTAGTTATTACCGAGTTACCTAAATATTTTATGCGCATGGAAACGAAAAGGGGAAAATGCTGCATATTTTTGTTAGTATTTTTGGAGCTCTATGCGCATTAGTTGCAACCAAATACTTTACAATTCTAATTTATATAAGTGATACCTCTGTTTGAGATCTACAGGCCTCTACTAACCAGTCAGGTATAGTATAAAGATGATCTACACTCTACACGCTCTATTCTACCGAAGCAATAATTAGATACCCATTAAAAGATATGGAAATGTCATTCCAGCATGAAGTAAAAACTCTTGTCTCCACCAGTACTCAAATTTAAATCAGCAGCTAAAAGCTCTACCCTTTTAGCCATCTTTAAAAAAAAAATCTGCAATAAACAATTAGGGTCAAGGCTGAAAGTACATCAAGTACTCCCATAGTTCTCTGCTAAGACACTCGGTTGTAGGACCTGATGCCTCCTAGCTCCCATGGAACAAAACATCCCCACCTTGTCCTCTGCAGCTTGAGACACTCAAGTTACAGCAAGGTATGCACCACAGCACCCCCCCCTCCACACCGGAAATTCATTATTTGAATTTTTTGTATCCAACAAAATGTAGGCCTAGATTAATGTGGATCAATCAAAGATATCTTGTTACATGTCACATATGTCAGATCGAAAGTCATGTCAAATGTCATGTCATTCCATTCAGGCATCTTAAATCCCAAGTAGCCTCACCTGCTCATCGACGAACTGTGATGTCTGGTCCTAGAGGTCAGGTCAGCCGATGACAGAACACCCGAACTCGACTTGCCATTGCCTTGGAAGCTGGAGGACGGACCCACTGGAGACGGAGTCCTCATGCGTGTGGCGGCGGTGGTGTTGGGGGAGCCGCACCTTGGGGTGGTGTAGTTGTTGTTGTACGAGTTGTGGGGGTGGTCGGCCACGTGGGACACCCTGGCCGTGAACTTGCTGGCCCTGGAGTCCCCTTGGACCACGTGGCGCGAGATGATCAACGTCGGGCTCTTATTCCTGGTGGCAGTCAACTGGGGCGAGGCGGAACGCTCACGGAGGGTGGCGTTCGTGTTGGCTGCTGAGGCAGCAGTGGTCTGGATGTTGCGTCTGGGCGACGTTGGTGTGTTGGGCGCAGGCCGCGTGACGGAGTAGCCTGTATTAGATGGCCTTCTTTGCTGATTTGCAGAGACGGTCGGGCGATGTCCTACAAAAGAAAGAACAAGAAACAATTCAGATATACTCTCAATCTGTCATGACACAAATCGAATCAAAAGATTTAAACATTTCTCATTTTCAGACTTAATCTCAAAACAAATGAGCTAAAAGAAAATAGACTTATTTGAACTCAGAAGCGACATGTAGGTTTCTACTGGCGCGTTGGGTTGGCATCGCAACTCATTAACAAGTTTAACAATTATATTTGTTTTGCCACAAAGCACAAGTGATACAAAGGCAGAAAAACAATTGTAACTAATAACAATTTAAACATAATCAAGATGAATGTAAATGAAAAGTAGTAATAATGAAATTGGTAACATAAATTATAATTATAACAACAATAATAAAATCAAACAGGATGTGGATGTGCGGTCTATCATGGGGTTGGAAGTTTGACACCCGACTCGAGCAGAGTTGTGTTTACTGAGCGCCTAAAGGCAGCATGGTAAACCTTCTCCCAGATACCCTCCCCCCTCCAACTGGTCCACAAATGAGATTGGACCTTAGCTGCTCTGAGCATGCTATAAACATGAAGGTTGCGCTATATAAAAGCAATTCAATTACTAACTATAAAATTTAATAAAGTAAAGTTCCACTTTCAGACCTTGCGATCTGTTGGGCAGGTTCAAATTGATCCGAGACTGGGAAGTGGGAGAAAAAAGCATGGCGAAACGAAATAAGGGAATTAAATCCATATATACATCCACTTCTCTCACTAAGTAGCATTTATTCCCCCTTTATTTCGATATTAAACAAAATAACTAATCACCAATAATTAATTAACTAATGGGGTTAATTTTTTTTGCTTCACTAAATAACTGTGCAAAGTTTGAACTTGATTCGAGAACGGGAATAGGGAGGAACATGTTCAAAACTTTTGGACTGATAGAGTGAGTTGATATAAACTTTGTACAAATGAAAATTCTCAACACTGACAGAATGGAAATGGTTGCCATTACCATATTTTTTGTGTGTATATCTTTCAACAATACAACTGATCATAACATAAAGACATAGACGCATCACACTGTGACACATTGACCACAACACACTGTGACACATTGACCACAACAATGTCACCCTGGCACAACATACTGTCACAAGGACACGCAGCACATTCTGTCATAATGACACCAAGCTGTCACAAGAGCACAGCAGTCCCTGTTATATTGAAAACAGAGCCACGCTACACAGCTCATCGTGTGACGCAGACATACGCACACACTGTCACGTAAACCTCATTCCCACACATACTCAAAACTGCACGCAGAGCTACAGCGCTCACTAGCATTCACTCTTCTCCGGTACTCACCCCTGTAGTGGCACTGACAGGGATCATGCTTGTTGAGATAGTTTTCCAATGTATCCCAGCCTCCTCCAACTCTCACCATCACGTGATTACGTAAGATCTGTCAACAACAAAACAGCCCACAATTTAACCTTTTTCACAAATACATGTTTATTACACACACTACGGTATTATCAACATCATTATTAGAGTTTAAAAGGCATCAGAGATGAGAAAACCCAACGTGGTGACTTCCAGCACGTCCAGTAGAGGGTATACGGTTTAATACCTGAAAATATTAACACTTGTCTAGACTAAACTGCTACCAAGTTGGTCGCTACGTACTTGTCTAGACTAAACTGCTACCAAGTTGGTCGCTACGTACTTGTCTAGACTAAGCTGCTACCAAGTTGGTCGCTACGTACTTGTCTAGACTAAACTGCTACCAAGTTGGTCGCTACGTACTTGTCTAGACTACACTGCTAGCAAGTTGGTCGCTACGTACTTGTCTAGACTAAACTGCTACCAAGTTGGTCGCTACGTGCTTGTCTAGACTAAACTGCTACCAAGTTGGTCGCTACGTACTTGTCTAGACTAAACTGCTACCAAGTTGGTCGCTACGAACTTGTCTAGACTAAACTGCTAGCAAGCTGGTCGCTACGAACTTGTCTAGACTAAACTGCTAGCAAGCTGGTCGCTACGAACTTGTCTAGACTAAGCTGCTAGCAAGCTGGTCGCTACGAACTTGTCTAGACTAAACTGCTAGCAAGCTGGTCGCTACGAACTTGTCTAGACTAAACTGCTACCAAGTTGGTCGCTACGAACTTGTCTAGATTAAACTGCTACCAAGTTGGTCGCTACGAACTTGTCTAGACTAAACTGCTAGCAAGCTGGTCGATGCGACATTAAATAATTGCAACAATTTGTGGCCATAGAGGGTTGCCTGTACAACAGGTAAACTTGAACTCTCAAAGGACAAATGATCATGGTTTTGACATTTAAAAATATTCAAGAAAACAAATCAACACGTTACTTTATTTTTTTTTTTTTTGGTAAATACATGATTTGACAATCGAAAACTCGTACTTTCGAAACGAAAACAACTTTCAACTTACCCTGACAAAGATTAGACTGCGGGAATCTCCGATTTTGTACTTGCCCTCACCGACTTTCACCATTGGGAACTGCACGGGACACGTACACCGCCGTATGAGATCACGAACCTAGGGGGAAAATACGTAATAATAATAATAATAATAAGAATAAGAATAATAAGAATAAAGCGCTGTTAACAAACAAAATGTAGGCTCAAGGCGCTGTAACAACATTACAAACATAAACACAACAACCTAGATAACAGTTAATCTAAAAAAGTTTTAAACAAGTAGGTCTTAATGTTCTTCTTAAAAGTGGTATAGCATGTAACGCCTTTAAAGTCAAAGTTAAACATTTCAAATAAAGAAAATTTAAACAAAACAAGCAAACTTTACTAAATAATATAAAACAAAAACAATGCTAATCTAAGGAGAAGAACTCCGCACATACAACTATATCACTGAAGAATATATAAGTTATTTCCCTTTTCTATATCAAACGAGATAATAGTTGCAATTATTAATTGAATAATTTGTTAATTATTTTTTATTGGCTCATGTATATAGGGTACAATAAATAATTTGTTAAAAGTTTCAACTAAATCCAAGCATGGGTGTGGCAGAAATAAAATGTACAATTATTTAAGGGTAGAAAAAAAAAACGACACATTTTATCACATGTGTGAATAAGGATTAATTTCCCTTGTCGTTATTGGCTGTGGATATGACAGTGACAGAACTGGTTTCCTTATTGGCTGTGGCCATGACAGTGACAGAACTGGTTTCCTTATTGGCTGTGGCCATGACAGTGACAGAACTGGTTTCCTTATTGGCTGTGGCCATGACAGTGACAGAACTGGTTTCCTTATTGGCTGTGGCCATGACAGTGACAGAACTGGTTTCGTTATTGGCTGTGGATATGACAGTGACAGAACTGGTTTCCTTATTGGCTGTGACCATGACAGTGACAGAACTGGTTTCGTTATTGGCTGTGGACATGACAGAGACAGAACTGATGCAAAAGCCTCTTGATGTGCGAGGACAGGGCAATCCTAAGCTCTGCTACCTTGCTAAGTCTAAGTAAGATTCATTCAGCCTTTCCATCTTTCAAAGTCTATTTTGGGAAATTTTCATAGATGTTTACTTTTTTTAACAAATAGCTTCAAACGTTCCTTTCGAGCAAGATTGTAGCTAAACAACTTGAATGCAACAAGCAAGATTGTAGCTAAACAACTTGAATGCAACAAGCAAGATTGTAGCTAAACAATTTGAATGCAACAAGCAAGATTGTCGCTAAACAACTTGAATGCAACAAGCAAGATTGTAGCTAAACAATTTGAATGCAACAAGCAAGATTGTAGCTAAGCAACTTGAATGCAACAAGCAAGATTGTATAAACAACTTGAATGCAACAAGCAAGATTGTATAAACAACTTGAATGCAACAAGCAAGATTATAGCTAAACAACTTGAATGCAACAAGCAAGATTGTATAAACAACTTGAATGCAACAAGCAAGATTGTATAAACAACTTGAATGCAACAAGCAAGATTATAGCTAAGCAACTTGAATACAACAAGCAAGATTGTATAAACAACTTGAATGCAACAAGCAAGATTGTATAAACAACTTGAATGCAACAAGCAAGATTCAAACTCTGGACTATCCAGTCGACCATCCTAAACGCATATCATATGACCAGGCAGCCATAAAATCTCAGCACATATTGGATTTTTTTTTATTGCTAGTTTTTTTTTAAATATTCAATAAATAATTGAATTTTTGATGAGGTCTTTTTTTTTTAATCAGATTTGCTTGTCACTGTTAGGGGAAAAATCCAGCTAACTGAAAACAACTACTCTGATGGTATTTTTTTTTATCGCTGCATATTTTTAAAGAGTAAATTCTACATCTTTGACCCCCAAAGACTGGTTTAGGTGGTTAATAAAACTACATGTCGGAGAAGTAGCTACTGTATCAACTAGTGGCTGAACAATGGAAAAAAAGGGAAGGGGGCGCTATTGTTCGTGAGCTGTAGTAAGGGAGAGAATCCACATCCACACCATACTTCTATATCTCATCAAATCGTTTCAGTTCGACTCGAGCATTTTCCGATTGGGGTGGGTACTGACAGGGGTAGAGACCGGAAGAGGCGCTCCCCTTTGTCTAAAGCAATATATCAAATGGAGTTCATAAGGTCGCTCGTGGCGCCCACGTACGCCCCACTGAACTAATCTATGCATTGTGTTGAAAAACAATGGTCCCCACGGGGGCGTCCCAATTACAGCCCTTTTCACTTTTTTTTTGAGCACAGCAAAAAATCATTAAAAAAAAAATCATAAGTCATCTAGAGTGAAGGAAAAAAAAACACGAGCGGTCTTTCTGGTCATTCACCCAGATAGTAATTATTGACTTCTGCTTAGCATTCAGAGATGGAGCATATTGGTTGGTTAATAAAATAAAAAAAAAAACACCAAGCAGATAAACACTGAGACATAGGGAGGACGCACACTGAATCTCATTTTAGCACTAGGAGTCTAGTTTTCAAAACAAAACGCCAGACCTAGACCTAGTTAATACGTAGGAATATCAATGCGTGCCCGTGCGCGGGGAGCGGAAGAAAAACTGTTTTTTTATGACCGCTAAAGTCACGTGCGTTAGTAGCCATCAGCGAAATGACCATGTGACCTACAACAATGACTATCGGATATGGGAGGCTGACAAATGTACTATTGACGTGCCTCCCGAGTAACAAAAATATTCGAACGTCCCCCCCCCCTCTCAGACCTCATCGCTCACTGAAGGCGCCCCGATGGTGTCCCTGATCCTCCATGTATTTTTCCTAATGCTACTTATGTTGGACTGATCGAGTGGGTTAACCTCCCCCTCCCCCGAATCTATAAGTGGCCGGTCATTGGCTTCTTGTCCTTGACCTATTTTGATGTGTACACTAAAATATTGGTAAGTAGCAAATTACTTGAAAGTTCTGACCAGAGCTAATGCCCAGGCTTTCCATTTTATACATGCTTTATGAGAGGAACCACATCCGTTGGAAGACTGAAGGTTGCCTATAGACTGGGGAATCGGGAAGCCGCGAGGAAGCGTTACATCAGAATAGAAAGACGGCCGCCATGACGTCAGGCGAGGGGGGGGCGTTAGTTATGGGGCGATTTTTAAACATAGGAGAAAGAATTATTTTGTAGATTAAAAACTTCTGGAGCTTTCTTTTAAAGTTCGTGAAGAACGGGCAACGTTATTGTTGTGGAGTGTGTGTGTGTTTCCAAGGTTACGGTTGGAAGAAGTTAGCGTTAGTGTTAGGGTCGGGTGAAATGATGAGTCTATGAGCTCTTCAGCCATTAAGTATGGATCTGGTTAACCGGAACAGCCGGTTATTAGGGACAAAACGATCGGGACCCTTTGTATTCCGATTAAGCCGGATTCTACTGTATTTAGCTTGTCAAGACAATGGAAGACTGGTATGATAAACAAGATATTAGAAGAAGTCAGTGATCGAAGAGGAAGAAAGGAACTTTGGTGGTTGGGAAAGTCAATCAAAAGATATATTTGTTCGACTGTGGCGTTGTTATCTGTTTAGATCTAATTCATTCTCGAAATTGATGGACTGAGTGACCGAAACTGTGGAGTCTGATTGGTTGCTATAAATGATCGGGATGCTGTTCGATGGTGTTCCACGAAGGCGCCCTCTCTCCCTATCTCACGTGACCAGCCCATCTGTTCAGGAAATAGATGCAGCCCTGCATTTACACGCGATGTCGAGCTCAGAGTCAGGTAACATTCGGGGGTGGCAAAACTAACCAAGGATTCTAGCCTGGAGATGACCTTGTGTAGCCTGGAGGCTGACCAGGTGTTACATAACTGGTCGGTCGCTGAATTGTAGCACCAGATAGCTAGTACTAAACCGATGTAGTCGTTGAATTGTAGCACCAGATAGCTAGTACTAAACCGATGTAGGAGCATCACATTTTGAGTGAAAAAAAACTTTAAATAACTGGAAAAAACTAGGTATAACTTTTATTAACAATACATGTATAGACCAATTCAAATTGAGATATAAATCTGGTAATAATAATAATAATAATACTATGAAATGATATTTTTAAATACAATCTAACATTATAAAAACACGTCTTTACTGTTTCAAATCTCTAGTCGACTCCCGTTCAAATATCACCCACGTGACTACAGAAAAGCGTAGGTGAGGTGGCTGAGTGGTAGAGCGCTCGTCTTCTGAACCGAGTTCGAATCCTGGTGATTTTTAATTTCGAGATCTTTTTAGGGCCGCCTCTGAGTTCAGCCAGCGCTACTAGGTATCTGACATTAATTGGGTAAAAGTAAAGGTCATTGTGCTGTCTACATGACACCCTCGTTAACAGTGGACCAAAAAATCAGTCGACTTTTACATCATCCGCCACATAGGTCGCTAAGGGAACTTTTTTTTTGTATTTCAAGGCTAAGCAATCAATCGGATAATTGACATTTGCTAGTTCTTTGAACACCAGATTGACTAGTCTCAAGCACTGTTTCTCTAGTAGCTATTGTAACTAGATTTAAAATGTATAAAAAAAATGTACATGTTATCAGAGAAAAAGTCTATTAAGTCCAATTCATTCAATCTTATTGCGTCTACGCTCTCAAATCTCAAGTTAACTAGATCTAATTCGTAGCTATTAAGGCCAATACATGAACCTTTTATCTAAGTTGACCATTGAAGGAAAGGGAAGGAAACATTCTCAGAAATAGGCGCTAAGAGTTATAGATTTTCCATCACACTGTCCATGGACAGGGCTGCGGAGGAGCTAGAGCAGGCATTGATTTCTACGCAGGGGAAACCCTGTCTTATGGTGGGTCTTTTGCTCTACTGTAGTATAATCTGGAAGGGATAAGAGGTGAACCGTAGTCGTTCTTCGAGTGAATTAAGCCAATAGTGAATGAAACATTATAAAGTGTCTAAAAACAATTGCACATTTGAAACTTAAGTTTGAAGGGAATCTTAAGCTGTCTACGCGTTGAATTCAAAATTCACATCCCAACACCAGCAGGACCTAGTGTGGACATATGTGTCCAGAGAGCATAATCAACACACTCATTGGGGGGTGAGGACTGGGCCTGGAGCTACAACCTGGTCCCACCGAGAGAAAAATGGACAAAGTGAAGCAGACTCTCAAAGATAAAACGCCACAAGGGGGCGCCACGTTCACAAATAACATAATCGTTCATCCTCTTCCATTTTTAGACCACGGACAGACTGGACAGATGGTCACAGCAAGGGCGACTGTTGCTGTTTTTTTTTAAACGTTAAACACTTGGAAAGTACTTTACTTTAAATTATTTGATTTATGATTTATTTAATTTATTTTATAATTGATTCTTTAGCCCCATTGAACACGCGCCAAAACAAATATATATGTTTAGAGTTCACCGTATAAACAAAAATTAGATCCACTTTCCTCCATAAGAACATAGCAAAGGGCGGGGGGCCATTTGTATCTGTCATTTACATCATCTTTTTTAAATGAATGAACCATTCAATCCCTTATTGTGCCATTGCGTCATGCGGTGGCGATGCGCGAAGCCTAGAATCTCCAATCCTCTCAGTTCTAAGCCACTCGCACTAACGTATCAAGAGACAGGCCGGTTTGATTCTTCACAATATTCAAATAGCTTTTTTGTTTCTGGCGAGATTCCTTGCTGAACACGAGGAGGATACTAAGTTGATGAAGCCCATTACCAACTTACATGTTCTACGGCTTCTAATGTCTCTCACACTTCGACTTCAGCCCATCCAATGTCTTCTTGTTTCAACTTCATTTGACCTGTGCTCTTACCACTAGGAGAAACAGTGAGTTGTAGACGCCAGGAGAAACAGTGGGTTGTAGACGCCAATAGAAACAGTGAGTTGTAGACGCCAGGAGAAACAGTGAGTTGTAGACGCCAGGAGAAACAGTGAGTTGTAGACGCCAAGAGAAACAGTGAGTTGTAGACGCCAGGAGAAACAGTGGGTTGTAGACGCCAATAGAAACAGTGAGTTGTAAACGCCAATAGAAACAGTGAGTTGTAGACGCCAGTAGAAACAGTGAGTTCTAGACGCCAGGAGAAACAGTGAGTTCTAGACGCCAAGAGAAACAGTGAGTTGTAGACGCCAAGAGAAACAGTGAGTTGTAGACGCCAGGAGAAACAGTGAGTTGTAGGCGCCAGGAGAAACAGTGAGTTGTAGACGCCAAGAGAAACAGTGAGTTGTAGACGCCAAGAGAAACAGTGAGTTGTAGACGCCAATAGAAACAGTGAGTTGTAGACGCCAGGAGAAACAGTGAGTTGTAGACGCCAGGAGAAACAGTGAGTTGTAGACGCCAATAGAAACAGTGAGTTGTAGACGCCAGGAGAAACAGTGGGTTGTAGACGCCAAGAGAAACAGTGAGTTGTAGACGTCAAGAGAAACAGTGAGTTGTAGACGCCAGGAGAAACAGTGAGTTGTAGACGCCAGGAGAAACAGTGAGTTGTAGAGGCCAGGAGAAACACTGAGTTGTAGACGCCAGGAGAAACAGTGAGTTGTAGAGGCCAGGAGAAACAGTGAGTTGTAGACGCCAGGAGAAACAGTGAGTTGTAGATGCCAGGACAATCCATTGTTTGAACCTCAGCTTGTAGTAATACGTTTGACTTTGAAATCTCTGTCAGCAGTGGTTCCCAAACTCTTTCCTAAACGGAACACTTCGCACGTTCTGAGCATTTAGCAGAACAATTAGCTTATTTTTTTTACAGAGGTTAATTCACGTGGTGGCTTACTAGTAATTATTCCAGTAGATCGTGGAACACCTATTGAGACCGCGCGGAACACTAGGGTTCTGCAGAACACAGTTTGGGAAACAGCGCTCCCTCAAGACACAATACCTGGCTGGGTGGTGTGGAAGGGGGTGGGGTGGGTGGGTGTAGATAAAGTAAATGCATTGGTGGTCACTAGTAAAAGTTTGAAAAAAACGACAACACTGAAATTCAGTATAACTTCTATCACAGCTTCTTTTTTTATTTAAATCGTCTTCTAATTAATGTAAAATTTCTTCACCAATCTTGTGTATAAAATGGATTTTATAAAAAGGAGACTCGAAAAAGACGAGGATGGACGGTACACAAAAAAAAAAAAAATTCCATTATCTTCCTTCCATTATCTAATTTCTCGGCGAGTGTCCGAAATGGATTTCCTAAAACTACAAGGCCCGCACAGATTGGAGATAAACTAACTCCAGACTTAATGGAATTCTTCGTTTATTATTCATGTCTTGCTGGAACATATTTCTGCTTCAATTAGAACTCTGTGTGTGCGTGTGTGTGTGTGTGTCGACTGTTATGACGTACGCTTTGTGTGTGTGTCGACCATTATGACTTAGGTGAGTGGTGAAAATGGCGATGTCGAAAGTCATACAGAGAAGTGAAGGGGCGGGTATATAACATTTCACTTTTGTGTGACAACTGGGGACATCAAGTACAATGACTGTAACGCAGCTGGGGACAGTATAAAATGTCTGACAGGTGGCTGTGGAGATCACTAGGCTTTAAAAGTTCTCCCAAATCAGATGTACAACTTACCCATAGAGTTAAATTACTATGATAGTATTATGTTTGCATATGTAAAAATAATAATAATAATAGTCTTCTAAGGAAAAAAAAGAGCTTTATAGCAAGTCTTCCAAGAAAATAAAGAACTTTATAGTGAGTCTTCCATGAATAATAACGATTTTTTTTAGCTCATCTTCTACTAGAACTTAGATGTTTTTGTAGTTCGGTACTGAGGAAGAAAAGATTTGAATGGACATTCGCGACTATGTACCTTGGGGACGGAACATTTCTTACCCTTTCATCCAAAGACCGCATGTCACATGTCTGAATCTGTGGCCTCGGCAGTGGCGGCTCATCTCCGGCAAGCTCTGCGTCTATCTCCTCCTCCATCTGGACCAGCGTAGGAGCCAACATCCCGAGTTTGGCACCCACCTGCAACAAAATTCAACACGGCAAATGAGACAACGCCGTTAGGCTAAACATTTTGAATATATAAAAACAACAAATAATTTCAAGTCATTTTCGTTTCATTATGCTGTAAAGAGATTCCAGAAAAAACCCTTAAAAAATAAAAAATCAAAAAGGTTTTTATTTTTGACAGGGCGGGTGTGTGTGTGCGTGGGGTTGGGAGAGAATTAGTACATTGAGAAAAAAGGTTGGAGAAGGCTTCAGAATGTTTAGGAGAAAGAGGAGTCTGACAGGGCACAACTAGCAGTTTTATACAACTAGAATTTTTACAACTTTAAGCTGCCCCTCTTGCACTTTAGTGTAACATGAAGGATCATTATTGTTACATTGCTGATCATAAGTGTTACGTCTTATCAATGTAACAAATCTAATTTTATCATGCACTGGAAATTTACGCTATCTAAGAGTTGTAACTACAAATTGTGTAGGACATCCAACGTCTATATCGAGAATAGGTTATTTAAAATAATGAGAGAAACAAAAAAAAAAAACGAAATACAAACAAAATGTAACGTTTCCTTAGAGACTTAAGCAACCCATACACCTGATCATGTTCTGTTGTTGTTTGTTTGGCCTCCATGTAGAACGAGGGTTAACGAAGGTGTTAATGACGCCACCACCACAACGAGCAGTTTAAACCAGCTAAGGCCTGGAATGACAGTGAACGCAAGAGCTTCATGGCCTAGCTCACTAATTAAAACAGCAAAAAAAAAAAACTGCATGTACTTCCATCTGGACTGAACTCCTGACATGATTGGTAGCCGAAAGCTTGATCTTCCCCACGAAACTATCAGCAATATATATGATGCTAAAATGAATACTCTGTTAACTAATACTAGGGGGAAAAGGGGGGGGGGTGAAATGGCTCATCTATTACAGAGCATGCTTCTAATAACATCCCCAAGGGAGTTAATTAGACACAAGCGTGCAGACGTAATGCAAATTAAGAAAGAGTTAACTCACCCTGGCCATTTCCAACAGACACAAGATGACACTTTTTTCATTCTTCCGAAGGACAAGGTCATCTGTTTCAAAACTCAGAACTTCCGGTATGCCCATCTGTCGTCCCCATTTAATGAAATTTGACACGTTGTCTCTAGCCTTGAAAGAAGGAAAGAGAAGAATGTTAGCACAATGATATTTAAAGTATTTTCCCCACCAACTCTAGGTAATTATAATTTATCGATTGATTTAAAATTATTTTTTTTTGGGTGTAGAAGTTGTGTATACAAAATGGATTGGACGAAATGTCAGCGTGGCGCTGGACAACCTCCTAGGGGCAGGCGGGCGATGGCAGCCTTTCAAAAAACAGAGATAAGGCCGCCAATTTGGATGACCGCAAGAGAATGACCGTGTTAATAAAACATTTGGTCTAATCAAATCTGGAGTCAAAGAATACTGTCGATATCGGCCTAAACTATTTAAATGTCAGCTGAATATCAAGCACACCTCTCCTGGGCCGTGAGGTTTACACTTTCATTCAAGTATGGCATTCAATTAGCAGCAGCGCTTCTCAAACTGAATTTCTGAAGCTCAGCATGTAGGGTAACGTTTGGAGCCCCTGACACTGCTGGGGAATCTTTCACAGATCCCTCTATTCCCAGAATTGCTTTTAAAAGGGTTGTAGTAAGTGGCCAATAAAAACAATGGCTTTACAATATACATTACTAAAAAAAATGGAATTAGAAAAAATATGAAGTGTGTGTGTTTCTTTGGTGACGGTGGGAGGAGGTTAGCTATGCAGTGTGTGTGTGTGTTTCTATGGTGACGGTGGGAGGAGGTTAGCTATGCAGTGTGTGTGTGTGTTTCTATGGTGACGGTGGGAGGAGGTTAGCTATGCAGTGTGAATGATGCAAGATAAGCTGCATTGTCGTCAGCTGTCTTAGGTAGGACAGACGACTCAGAGCGCCAGAAAGAAAAGACGTATATTTGTAGTGAGTTAGATTTAGCTTGAAATACCATTTTATATTATTACAAAAGTCTACTACATGTTGTATCTCAAGTTGATTTTGTTTATATTCTAATAAAAGTTACATGTAATAACATAGCAGTTATTCAAGTTATTTCGACATTTTACAAGTTTAAATATAACAGGGCTACAGTGGTTTAGTTGTATACAAGCAGTAGTTTGGTGCCACAAGTCAACGACCGTCTACAACATCAAGTTATCCGCCATCTGAAGAATGGTCACAGTTTTGTAACTAAATGATACTGTAGTTTTAATTTATTATTACTGTTTCGTTACTTAATGATATATCTTTGAACATCATCGTTATTAAATTATAGCTTTTAGATAGCGCAACTTTCATGCTCTGAGCGCTTTGGTCCAATCTCATTTGTGGACCAGTGGGGTATCTAGGAGAAGATTTTTCCGTGCTGCCTTAAGGCGCTCAGTAAACACAACTCTACTCGATTCTCGAGCCCCCTTCATAGGTAGCCAAGCTAAGTTCATAGGCACTTAGCCTCTCGACCACGCTTCCCACAATGTCCTGTATTGACTACTTACAGTATTGCTACTGCATTAGAAACACTCCCTCTCCCTTGATGAGCCCCTCCGCAATGTTTGCAAAAACTCTTGACCCCCACCGAACATAATTTTGAGTGTCCGCTTCTAGAAAAAGCCCCTACCCCCCTCTTATGTTTCCCCATAACTCTTTTTAAGGCACTCACCTGGAAAGTTTCGGGTTTGACTCCCTCCTTGAAGGGCACGTTTCCCAGCGGGATGGAACGAATGAAGTACGATCTCATCTCCAGGGTCTCTCCCTTCTCTTGCCTCTCTCTGGCGTACTCCTGCATCTGACAAGAAGAGAAGGAGGATACAAGTCAGATTAAACCATCCATGGCTCTGTGGCACTGAATGTCTCGAAAGACCCATCTTTTGATCTCGCAACATCTCACGTGACTTCGGAGTAAGTTCAGAGTCCAATCATCGACACCCATTGCACGGTCGCACGTTGTGTATTTAAAATCATAAAAGGGTGCTAAGTTTTCAGCCATTTCCACCATGCTCCTAGGAGCTTAACATCTGTGATTCATTACCCTTCTTCCTTATGACTTTATGCTTGTCCTCCGAGTGGGCTTACCCTGTGCCTTTTTCTCCCAAATAAAGATATTCGCTCTAAGGCACCAGTGAAGATCTGTAATGGACAACCTGCATCTCTCCCTACAGTGTCCTTTGGAAATCGGCCAAACGGCATAAAACGTACATTTCCAAGCCAGCCAATAACATTACTATTATTACTAACTTAGATTTTATTTTATTTTGATTTTAGGCACATCGGCACAATTTAGGCTATGTCGTGCCTGCATTCCCTTAAGGACTACTCTCTCTCTACATAACAAGGGCTAAATTCTATACAGTTAAATCATTAAAATCCAGGTCTATTCACAGTTAAAATAGTAAAGGTAGTAAAAATTTAATAATTTAGTAAAAATTTAATAATTAAGTAAAAATTTAATAATTTAGTAAAAATTTAATGTAAATAGTACATGTTCACAAATTCATAAATCAGATCTTCGTAGACAACCCCACTTCCCGGATAAAACCCAGTACCTTACCAGGGTCGACATTGTCAAATAGTGTTTTTAAGTTAGTGGCTCTAAAATATTTCTCCCTGACATCCTGGTATCTGGGGCAATCAACGAGGATATGTTCCACGGTGAGGCGAGAGTCACAGTACTCACAAAGTGGGGGCTCCTCTCTCTTCAGCACAAAAGAGTGCGTGATTTAGGTGTGGCCAATCCTAAGTCTGGACATGGTCGTGCTACCACGCCTTGTCAAACTCTTAGATGTGGGCCGCCAGCTGACATCCGCCACAATCTGCCTGAGTTTACTGTGAGTCTCAGCCTCCCATCGGTTCTGCCACTCTCGATAGGTGGCAGAGGCAATACTTTGTCTCAGGTCCGAGCAGGGAATTTGGGTTCCTGACACTAACTTAGACTTACTTAGTCTCCATAAAGATCTGTCACTGGCAATGTCCGAAGCCTCGTCCCACTTTGGTGAACTAACAAAAGTGCCAAATCCTGATACCCTGTTCGTAAGATTTTCTCCTTGGCAAGTTTATCTTGCCTACACTAAGAAGTGATTTCAGAAATGTATAAATGGAAATGCCTAATTATTCTATTTATTCTCTATAAACCAAGACTTTAAATTATGGACGCAGATTAAATTTGAATACATGTAAGGTTAAAATAAAAAGTTGGGACTAACCTTGTTGGCATGCTTGCACAGCAAGACCCCAGTCTCAAGCATGGACATGAAGTTCTCAGCCGTGATGACCGTCTGGTACAGGCAAGAGAACCAGTCAGCCAGATCCTCCTTCATCGCGTACAGGTACTCGTCATTGGTGGTGAAGCTCCTCAAGGACTTGGGCTCCAGCACCAGCAGCGTTCCGCCCTCGAAGTCCCCTGCCTCCGTGGCGCTGCTGCTGCAAGTGCTGGCGCCATCGCTGGTGCTGACGTAGTAGCCCGAGTCCTTGCAGTCGCGGTGCTGGCCACTCCCTACGCCCACTCCGCCAAGCATCTGCCCGTCGATGACGTAGTGCGAAATGTGGTTGTAGCCCCCGGGGCTGTCTGAAGCCATGGCAAACCCCTACCCCCTTGATCGTCTGCCCGATGACATCGGCGACCAAATCAGGAAATTAATAAGAATGAAATGTCACAACGCGATCGAGGCGGAAGAGTTCTTCCACAATCTTGCATTATTTGCCAATGCTGAAACGAAAATACTGCAGATGCTACTGCAACTCAACTTTTACCGTTTGTAATGAGATCAGGTCAGGGGGTTGAGCACACAAGAAAGAATACTCTTTAAGCTCACAAGCGGGCGATGTACTCACACTATGGATTTGGAAAGCCTGTCTCAACTTCTCCAGACGACCTTTTATATGGCCAAACTGAAATGGTTTAAGAAAAAGGTCATAGAAATTAATTATAAAAAATATTTAGAAAACGTAATGAATAGAGCTAATGATTCTACAAATATTTTTTTTAATGCAAAGCTTACATAAAGGAAGAACTGCACATTTACAACCATTATCTTTCAAAACTGCAAGATTTATATCCCTTTTTTATATAAACGAAATAAATTAATTACCACAAATTAACTAGTTGGTTAATTTTATTTTTGATTAATTCATGTGTTGTCATCGACTATGAATAATTGTGCAAAGTTTCAACTTGGTCCGAGAATGGGAAGTGGGACAAATAGCGCGTACAAGAACTGTACCAGACAAATAGAGTGAGTAGATATAAGTTTTGTACAAAGAAAGAGAGAGAGAGAGAGAATAAGATGCATTTATAATCGTCATGACTATCACGGATGTGCAAGAGAGAGTAGACAAGGTTATCTACATAGTTGATTAATTAAGACACGCTGAATAAGAAAAATATGTATTTATCTTAAGTCAGTGTTTCCCAAAGTGAGGTACGCGTACCCCCAGGGGTACGGGAAGACTATGGAGGGGGTACGCGTTGCACCTCATTAACTATGCTGATTTTTAAAAAAATACCCATTTATTATGTTCTGTTAATAAATTAAAGTGTGGTTGTGGGAGGGGGGCGAGGGGGGATTCCCGTTTTTCACACACACACACACATCTACACACCAACACACCCACGTCATTTCAGTTTATTATGTCGCTAGTAGGACGTTACAATGTCAGGCAGAGTTTTACATTTTTTTAATTACAGTCAAATTAATTACACACGGCACTGTTTAAATGTACAATGGAAGTAAGTGCCCATTGTGCGTTTGATAAAAATAGATCAATACAATTTTTAACGAGCTAGGAAAGAATGCGTTACAAGGAGATCTATATCTTTGTAAAAAAAAAAGAACAAAATCTCTCTCTCGCGTTGGCTAGCACTGAACTATCTCGCATGAAAATATTTGGTCCAAAAACTTCCAGCGATAGCAAATTTATTGCTATTCCCCCCCCCCCCATGTTTTTCCCGTTCCAACGCAATCCTTCGCCATCACGCAAGCATAAAGTGCCATTCTATTATTTTAAAGCCAATTATCTGCAGGTATACTATTTCGTTGTAACTGTTAACAAGGGAGAGAGGGGGGGGCATTCTAACTCCCCCCCCACACACACACACAAATACACACAGAAACACACATACTCTCACACACACAACCTTTCTTAATCCCACCACACTTCTCAGGGCAAATCTACGGTCTAGAAAGCGATGACCTATTAGTGCAAACAAGAAAACTAGCGAGTAGATCTCCACAGCGTTGATGTCCAGACACTCCTTCCAAATGACTGTCACGATCAAGCTTAAGACTTTCCTGCTGGTTTCTGGCAGCATCTCGTCACCCACAACAAGACGATCCATGATGGCGGCTTAAAAGGTTAAACTAGCCAAACATGGCGTAGTGCAGAACAGGACGCTGCCCAGTCGGAGAAGATCTTGCCCGGTACGATTCCCAGTACCGTCACTACAGAGAGTCAGAGAAAACAATATCGCATATCTTGCTCCGTCAGGGGCGTACCTAGAAGGTGTGAGCTCTATGAGCTATGATGAATTGGACAGTTTCTCTCCAGAGAACTACGGGAGGATTCTAACTCCCCAACAAAACACACAGACACACACAACCTTTCTTAATCCCATCAAACTTCTCAGGACAAATCTTCGGTCTAGAAAGCGATGACCATCGGTATCGTCACTACAGACAGTCGGGGTAAACAGTGTCGCATATCTTGTACAAGTGTCCTCATCTCCGTCAGGGGCGTACCTAAAAGGCCACTCGATCTGCATGGGAGTTATGATGAACCACGCATTTCTCGCCAGAGAACTACGGGATGAGATGAGGGTCTTTCCAGCTCTGTAGGCAATCGCTGTCGGTCTCATGTGCTTTCTATAGCCTTTTGGAAGGTTGGCATTACATTATTTTAGGGTTTAATCGGGAATTTACAAAGTTCACTTATTAATGGCATGCAATTTACTACCTCATTCAGGTTTAAGTTAAACTTTCAAGTCTATTTGCTCAAGATTTTGTATATTTCTTTTCCCAAGAATTCTCATAAAAACTAGGATCGTGGTTAAAAAAATAAAGAAACAAATAACTAAATTCAATATGCGTTTGTATATGTTGTTGGTTCGTAAAATGTTTTACATGTTTTGGATGTTCTGTTCTGAAGATTATCTACCTCCCGCAAAACGGCGGGGGATGGCAGAGTTCAGGGTTTGAACCCGGGACCATCGAGACGACCAAACGACAGTCCAGCGCGCATACCGCACGACATTGTTTAAGGAAAAGGGAACTTGAATTAATGAAAAAAAAGGTGATGTGGGGGTTTGATGTATTTAACATGAAGGCCGGTCTTAACAATGTGTGTCACCAAGAGAAAGAGAAATCACTGTCATACATTCATCTCATTGTTAGCCCCTTGCCACACCGGGTACGGCTCTCAGTCCCAACCACATAAAGCCTATTGGAATAAATCTTGAGTCCTCCATCACGTGACTCAGCCAGTATCGCATGGCCCAGTTCGCATCCAACACAAGCGCCGGTCACTAAATCACTACACCGTGGTGACACTGACGCACGACTTTCAGATGTATTCAATACACAAGACAAGAGCCATGCTCCAATAAAACAAGGAGAAGGTAACATATCCTTTTTTTACGTAAAGGTCCGAAATTGAAACGCCAAAGGGTGAAGTCATTTGTTTCTCTCTGACACAAAGTTCATCACAAGGAAACATAAGATGTTTCTCTACGCCCGCAGCTACGACCAGAGATCGGCTATCACAGCCTCACGGTGTACAAGGATCTGTCACTTTAATTGAAATCGAGATCTAATCTTGGGGGCTGGGAAGGGGGGGGGGAAGTGTGTGTTTTGTATATAGTCTACTACAGCGAAATATATTCCCTGAACGTTATCTTGACAAAGAGAAAGCAAATTCAGTTAAATCTCGAATTTTCAAAATTTAGAACCTTAAGCTCGTCTTTTTAGCGCCACCCAGATATAGATTTTTTTTCTAAAAAAAATTTTGGTTGCCAATATTTTCCATTGTAGATTAAAAACTAAAAATATAAATGCTGTAATCGTTATCACCCATGAAATGAAAAGGGGGTATGGTGGTGAAGTGGTAAAGCGCTTGGCTTCCAAACCGACCGAGAGTTCCAGGGTTCAAGTCTTGGGGAAGATTTGGATTTCGAGATTTGTAGCACGCCGCTGAGTCCACCCAACTCTAATGGATGCTTGACATTGGTGGGGGAAAGCAAACGCGCTTGGTCGTTGTGTTGGCCACGTGACACACAATTGTTAACCGTCTGCCAAAGAATCGGATGACCTTTACACCATCTGCCCTATAGATCGCAAAGTCTTAGAAGGATACTTTAGATAATATATAAAAAAAAACTTTTAACAAAAAATATAAATTAGTTGTAAGACTAACAATAATAAATCTGTTATCTACAAAGTATAAAGGGGAGTAATTTACGTTATACCGCCTTATCGGTCAAGCACAAATTCTTTCCCTTGTTCAAGATACCAAACAAAATAATTAATTACCAAAAGTTGATTAACTAATCGGTCAATTTCTTTTAATTGACTCTTGTCTTGTCAGGTACAATAAGTAATTGTGCAAAATTTCAGCTTGATCCCAGATTGGGTGTGGGAGAAATAACGCGTACAAACTTTTTAACAGACAGAGTGAGTTGATATAAGCTTTGTAAAAAAAAAAAAAAAAGCCTCCGTTAACGATTATCATATGAAAAATTACCACCTTTCTTAAATAGCCATCAATTTTAAGAGTGCAGCAGCAAATGGCCAAGAAAATAAAAATTATTCCGACATTTTTTAATTTATATTTAAACAAAGATAAACCTATGTATTGACGCCAATCACCACGCACAAGGGCACCGAATTCTGAACTTTTGTAACATGATCAAAGAAGGCGGCATTTTTTGTTCCTTCCACGTCACCAGACAATCTATCTTACTTTCTCATTTGATTTCTGTTTGCTGTACTAAGATGGAGCACATGTATGAATTCGTCCTAGCATATGGAATAAGAAATTTGTCTTTATCCTATGTGCCTTTCTGGGTATTTTATTAGGTTTTATTTTTGCATTTATACATTACGGTCCTGTGTTTTATCTAGTTGTGCTTAATGTTATACATTAATAGATTATATATCTATTTAATCTAGATTTTATGGTTACAGTGGCGTAGCTATGGTGGGGCGGATAATTTTAAAATCCTCCCAGCCCCCCCCCCCCCTTTAATGAGTGTTCGAATTTTTTTTACATCAAATATTAAATATTACACGTAATTATCTCATGTCATGATGTCGAATGTCAAAATGCAGGGGCCCCTAAAGAGGTCAAGCCCCCCCCCCCGCCCGGGCCCCGTAATAATGGCAAAGTCCTAGCTACGCCACTATAGGGTTATAAAAATAAAGATGACATCTAGATCTAGAATCTATATAAATAAACTTCTAGATCTAGTCTAAGTAACGACTCGATAAAGTGTAATCATTGAGGTTGTCGAGACTCCCTATTTGTTCTAGTCAATTCAAGAGTTCTACATCTATCGCATAGATCTAGAACTATATAGGTCATGAGTAGATCAAAGTAAAATGTTAGATCTAGTGTCTATAATGGAATGATCATTAAACGTATATATGTAGCTCTGTTCGTTGTCCTTCTAATCGATCTACCTACATCTCTAGTGAATAAAGCGCATTGCTCTTTATCGTATAAATAATGTATGGAAAACAATAAACAAAGGTAACAACGAAACAGGGAGGTAATTACTGAGAAAACAAGATAATGCCGTCCAATGCCAGCTTACTCGCCATGTTGATGATCAAAACCAAACCTCCAAAACAAAATGCCATCTCTGATGTTGCACAGTGCTAAGTAAACTTTGGTGCGCATTCCTCGGTGCGCAAATCTTTCGGCATTATGCATCCCCTTCCCCTTTCCTTTTGTCTTGGAATGGGGAGGGGGCACCACGCATGATCTGTCGACCGCCAATTCTCCATTCCTATCTTTCTTAGCCTTGGCCAGAGACTCTCTCTTTTATGTCTTCCCATCGCTCTCTCTCTCTCTCTGTCTGTCTCTCTATCTTTTCCCTGGTATTGATCCCTGCAGGAAGGTCTTTGCGAGCTCCGAGGACCTCGTGATAGACAGCCTAACTTTATAACTATGCCACCAACTCAGTTTTAAAATACAGATTGCCTTAAGAGGCGTATTAGAGATTTTCAAATAGCTAGTTATTTGGTGTATCCGGTGTGCAAGTTAAAGGAAGCGTTGATAACCTACTTTTTTTTTAAAGTCAGATCTAGGATAATTTTTTACAAAGCAGGACGTTTTGGCGCCGCCGTTTTGGCGCCGCCGTTTTGGCGCCGCCATTTTGACGCGAGCCGTTTTGGCGACGGGACGTTTTGGCGCGAAATACATTATGTACGTTTATTGTATTATTTCTTTTAAAAGAATTATTCATATCTATGTTTTGCATGAGTGTTTGTGTTAAGACATATTTTTCACGTACTAAATGTAAATGTGTGTTTGTTTTTCACATCATTTTCTTTAATAAACATTTTGACTTGTGTATGTGTGTTTATTAAGAGGCACACTTTTATTTTCAAAAAAGTTTTTTAAGATGCTACTTTAAAATTAAAAACAAAATGAATCGATGATAGACTAAAAATTGATGCAATTATTTGTTTACATTAACATTGGTTTATTTAATGACTGTATGGTATCTCCAGCTATACATACCAAACACTTGCTAATAATAAGTAAAACTAAATACATGTACCATGTTCCTCAAAATACTTTCAGTTAAGTATAAATAGACACCATGGTTATTTGCCTAAATCGCTGGAATTCAAGGGCTCATTAAAAAAAGCTACGTGCTTATTAAATTATCGTCAAATGATATCTCGCGCCAAAACGTACCGTCGCCAAAACGGCTCGCGCCAAAACGTCCCGTCGCCAAAACGGCGGGGCCAAAACGTCACGTACCGAATTTTTTAGGCGTACACTTTTTAGCACTGCATCATCAAACTCTTCCGTTTGAAATTTTGTTGTGTTTTTTTTTTGTTTAGTTGGCAACATTTGAAGTAACGCGCCCTAGGCAGAGTGTTAAGTCTGTCGTAAAAATCAAACTTATTCACGGTAATGTCCTCCTTTTTTTTTCATTCTGATTTTTACGATCCGGTTATCATTCTTTAACAAATAAAATACACTAAGCGCGCGCGAGAGAGAGGAAAAAAAAACAAAGAAGAGAAAGGAATATGATGAAATGTGGTGGCAATATAGAGACTATAGAAAAACGTTAAAGAAATGGACAGACGAAGAATGTAAAAGATTTTGAAGTCAATAGACAAAATAAACAAAGATATGGATACTATACTGAAACGGAGGCGCATTGGCTAAGCGGCAAAGCGCTCGACTTCCGAACCAGGGTTTCTGGTTCAAATCCTGGTGAAGACTGGGGTTTTTAATTTCGATATATATGGGTATCTCTAAGCCACAAGGCAACCTTTACGTCATCTGCCCTATAGATCACAATTGTCAACTAAAAACTTTGTGATACAACAGATTGTGATTAGGCAGTGAATGAAATTGCACGAAAATTATTATGTTTTTTTTTTTAAATCAAAGTACTGCATTCCGTAGGATGTGGTTTTCAAAAAAAAAAAAAAACTCAACGCAAAGTGTTTGTCTAGAGGATAAAGATAATGTTGCAATTTCCTTGTTCGGTGACGCCACTACCTCTAGCCTGGCCAGTGCGGAAACGTGAGATGTAACAGAGGAGAAGCTGACCACAGCTGACCTCATACTACACAAACCCGATCAGCACTTTCTCCTGTATCGACCAGTTCCTTTGGCCAGGAAACGGTTCCCTCCCACCGGGTGGCGCCCCCCCTCCACTCACTGATTTCGTTCTAGTCTTCTCCCGCATCCAAATATAAATATAACCGGCCCCCACTTAATTTACCCAGACGTACGCCCAAGGCTGACATTCTACGCCCCCCCCCAACCTTTCACGCTACCCTTAGGGCCAAGGAAGTTAGGACGTAACGTTGAACGGAGTTAACTTCGTTCGGGAGTTTATTTTGTGTGTGTGTGTGTCACTGGACATCAAGTGGGAAGGAAATGGTGGCGGCGAGAGGGCCATAGGCATCTCTGGGCACGGCAATGGGTCACTCCTAAAAACCTGGTCAGTAGAGTGGTCAGCCCAGACCAGATAGAAAATGGGTCAAATCTATACCCGCGGTTTATTAGTTTAACTTGTGTCCAGATTTAGAAAGGAACGGGAAAAAAATCAAGGGGAAAGAATTGTGAATGGATTCCAACGAAACAAGAAGCGCTAGTTATAGATTTGTTACACACAAGCGAGCCATTCAATAATACTTAGTAATGAAATCAATTTTACATATTATCTATGTGCGCTTTTTTTCTCATTGCATTTTTTGTACGCCCTGGCATACAGACTTTGACCTTGCATGGATGACCATTGTTCTTCTCGACCTGAATCTCCAGCCACCCGTTCACATGCCAGCCAGTTCATATCTTAGGGTTCACAATCATCTCTTTCACCAGAAGCCAGATCCTTCTAGAAAAGTATTGGCTACAAACTCTATGTTATAAAGTGTCTGAACTATCTCACTATGCAACTTCCACATTAAGTTCCGCCCCCCCCCATTATAAATTGTATTTTTAGTGACTTGATACAATCCGGAATTGCTTTTTGTGGGACATGACATCACCTTAGAATGGGGGAAGGGGGGGGGGGTAATACTGTCTTTGCAACATCTGAATCTTTAACCTCTTTCCTTAACGACTGACCAAGATTAACTTGACCAAGCAGATACAGCGTGACGGAAGAGCACTTTATTGTAACTTATTCAGGCTTAAAAAATAAATAAAACTTGTATAGGATGACAAGGGCAGGAGGCTCGCGCTCAAGTCATTGCATCAGGGTCGGATTTAAGGGAAGGCAAGAGGGGCTAGTACCCCGGGTATTCACAAGAGAGGGGCCCCCAATCAAGGATAAATACATTTATAGACGAATTTTGACGGTTCAAAAACATAAACGTTTTATTTGTCTCAATATTTCTTTCTGGACTTTCGAACGAGACTGCTTTAAATACCATTGTGGTTTCAGATGTGTCCTCTCCTAGCGTGATCGTCATATATAGATGCAGCTCCGGATTTACGACAGTGAGTCAACCTCCGAGCCTTCCCCTCCGCCACCTCAAAAGTATACATTTAAAAAGACAAATTTAAAACAAGTATATTAAATTAAATGAAACAAAGTTACAAAGACGGTTAGTGTGGAAACAGAAACTCTAAATCGGCCCCCGAAGTAGTCCGCACTGGCAGGTAAAAAGGCAGGTTTCAAAATTTTCAGTAAGAATATCAGAAACTATGAACTACAAACTATCAACAAATGCGTCCTAGCATATGGGACGAGGAATGTGCCTTTATCTTTGTGTCTTTCAGAGTATTTTATTAAGTTTTGTTTTGGTATTTGAAGATTATGGTTCAGTGTTTTATGGATAATTGCTACTTTACTTTTGAGTCTTCTGTCCTCTAAATTTAGTGATTTTACTAAAGGTGTTACTCTGGTTAAGTGTGAATATTCGTTTGTTATGAATCTCACTGTTCTATTTTGTGTCTGTTCCAGTTTCTTAATGTTTTCTTGAGTTGTACAAATACTCCTTCTTCCCTAGTGCTATTAGAGCATGGAATGGGTTGCCTGAGCTAGCCAGGAAAACCAGTGACTTGGCAGAATTTAAGTCATTGGTTAATATGCATGACTAAATGCATGACGCGTAGGACGTAATCATCTTCTTTTTTGAAGTAACGTCTGTATTATATAAGATATGATAAGTTAAATGATGATGTTATTGAATGATTATCTCATTGATTTAATTGTTTTGTAAAGAGTTAGGGTCTCTTACTCAAAGCCTCAACAAAAACACTACTCCCTTTGTTTCCCCTTCCTTTAGTTCAGTCTTCCGTTTGGAGCCTATAGGAGAAACTAAAATAGAAGGAAAACGATATTAATTCTATAAGTACTCTATTTCTTTCGTCTAAAATGTGGTATGCTTTTAGATGTTTAATTTTTAATAAGTGGATTATTTATCGAAAAAAAGTATAGGGGCCTCCACACAAAAATCTGCCCTCGGGGGCCACCCAGTTACGTAGAGGCCTAAATTCAGCCCTAGTAACGGTTCTGATCCACTGCGACATAGTTTTAAAAGTTTATATAAGCTTATATGTACATATTTCCCCCGCCCCCCAACTAAGTACTTATACAGACTTATTTTAAATCACTCTATGACAAACAAAATCAAACATGAACAACGCGAGAGGACTCCAGTGCAATCTGTTGCCCAGATTAGTCAATATCATAAAACAATGGTGAGAACCTTTCGGCCCGAGGGTCCTTTCAGACGTGTCACTGGTCACATCACTACAAACAATAAATCAGATGGGCCCGAGGCAGTGCCGGATTTACCTATCGGCAATGTAAGCTATATATTTAGGATTACTACTAGCTTTAGGGGCCCCCCACTTGCTAGGAAGGGCCCTCAAAAATCTTTCTAGGGAGAGTTGCAATCCATTTGAAGAAATAGCAAAGAAAAATCACCTTATGTTGATTACACGGGGCCATTTCTCGCAAATAGCTTAGGGCCTTATCAAGTGTAAATCCGGCCCTGGACCGGGGTTATGCGACTTCGTGCACCGAGAACTGAAGACATGGCTCGCGGCCCGGAGATGGGGCGAAGCGATTGTATTGTTAAAGATGAAATTCAGGTCAGAGGAGCATAAGCCGGTTGATTGTAAGGATGTTGTCAATATAAATAAAAACTTTTGAAATTAAAATGATTGAAACTTCAACCGCCGCAAAGTCGAACTCGTAAATAACATATTTCTTTTTATTCTTTTCTTTTTCACATCATTATTTTTCTTTTACCACATATAAAATATATATTAAACATTTATTATTACGCTAGCCTATTACATCCCTTGGATTCGTCGATTACTGCACCTTTTTTTTTTTTATCTCTATACAGTTGTAGGCATATAGGCTACAAAGCTTATCAACTATTGATATACATTACATTTTTAAATCGTGTTTTTAAAAGTAATATACGAGCATGAAACTAAAGTATACATAATTAACTTTAAAGATAAATGAGTTCCTCTTTCAGAAGAGCAAAAGCTGTCATGGCTAAAAATAAAATGGCGGGGGAATGAATAGCTCTGCACGTTTCCAATGGCGTATCAATTACAAACGATTAAAATAAAACGCTCCACTGACTTGCTCCAAACACACACAGCCGAATAAAGACGTCTGTATTTACGAGATGGTTATGTGATCAAACTATCTGATGAAATCAATGTCAATAACCTTAAGACGCCTTGGGTGGTAGGGATTACGAACCAGATTTGGAAAAAAATAAAAAGCGGGTTCGAAACTTCGAATGTAAAAACAATATAGAGGATAATAATAATAATTTAATATTAAAAAGATAAAGAAGTTAGCGTTCTCACGCCAAACTTGTAGGTGGCCCCTGCGAGCAAATCGTATTCAAATATTACGAATCACACAGGCTCACACCAAAACGACACAGGCAGTTGCGAATTATCAAGATTTGTCTATTGACTCTTGTAATAATTTTTTTTTATTTATAATTGGATTTTTAGATACAAAAGACGATATTTCGAATAAATAGGTAAATAGATACACTTTTATTAGTGTAGGCGTCGTTCTTTGTAATCACACCTTGAGACTTTAAAAAAAAAATCTTGTTTTAAAAATGGTATACGTCTTTGTAAGAAAGTTTGCTAAATTAATTAAAAAAAGCAAAGATTTTAAAAGCAGTCGATAGTCAAATCGGATTTTCAATAGCGCTTTTTGAAATCTAAACCTAGCAGACGGACTGACTGACTAACAACACAAAACAAGAAGCAACTTTTTCCAAGGAGGACCGTTGAATATACTAGGAAACGCTATGCTTCAAACGTATGGTATTAAACATAATGGAAAATTGATTAAAAAAAATAAATAAAATATGGATGTAGTGTAAAAAAATGTACGCTGTTAAATATATTGAGTCTTTAAGTAAAGCTAAGGGCCTTAAAACAAACGAATATACACATTTGGTTAGGCCGTGTTTCCCAAACAGTGTTCCGTGGAATCCTAGAGTTCCACGAGGCCTGAAAAGGTATTCCTTGAATTACTGGAAGAAGTAACTAGTAGGCCACCACGTGAATTAATCTCTTTAAAAACATAAGCAAAGTGTTGCTCTAAAAACTAGGAGAATGTGCGAGGTGTTCCGTTAGGGAAAAAGTTTGGGAAACACTGGATTAAAGTAACACGGTCCAGAGCGCACACCACACAACCAGTTGTTGAAGAGAAAATACATGACCGAGTTTAAAGCTCTAAGTAATAAAAAAAATAAAATTAAAGTGAAGTACCCCTTTCAGACCTTGTGGTCTATAGGACAGACAATGTAAACTAATGTAAAGGTTATCTGTTTCTATGGCCAACGGTTAACAAGAGTGTCATGTGTCCAGCATAACAACCAACCGCCAAATAGATTTCCCTTAAAATTAAAGAACATGTTGTTGTTTTTTTTAGTTTCGCCGTTTAGTAACAAGATGTAACAAAGGCAGTTGACACATTTCTTATAAAGCAAGAGAAGATCTAGATCTATCTGTAAGTCGTATGCTAGATTTATATCACGGTGTGTCATCGGGGACTGTGGAAAGCGTGTCACATCACAACACACACACACAAGAACGTGTCAGATGCACGTCTTTCGGGCCATCGCATGAAATTACTCAACCGTAACAAATTTGAAAGTCTTGCCCCCCCCCCCAACACATTTTCCCCCGATACACGCTAACAATAACCAGCGTACAATGGCACAATAACAAATAGATCTAGAATAGAATCTAAAAAATCCTCTCCACAAACTGAAAAAGTTTAAAATTAATACCATCGTTCGTCGCCAAACAAACAACGGGCTAATTTGGGAACAAAGAAAAAGAAAAAAATAAAGGAGAGAATTAGATCTAGTAATAAAGTAGTAAGCAGCGCCCCACATTATAGATAGTGACGAGATTGACCTCTTTAATGAATATTTCTGAATGGGAGATCAATATCTTTATACACTTGTCTTTATACTACTAATAGACATATCTATATCCTATACTAATACTACTATATAACAAATTGTTGTGATTAACTTTCCTAAGACTTAGGCCTAAGTCTTACCTTATTAGACCTAGATTCTAGACTAGATCTAGCTAGATCTATCTTACTATCTAGAATTACAGATCCATCGTCTAGACCTAGATCTACAGCCAGAGCAGGATTTCTTATCTTATGATTTTCTTATAAAATAAAGACGTTACTTATAAGTAAATAGATCTGGGCTAATTATTAATCCAAAAACTGAACACAATGCGGCACAATCAAGAATGTATTCCCAATGCTCGCTGCATGTAAACACACACAAGTGGAGGCTACTACCCACGCCGTGTTTACACACTAGATCACTATGTCAAAAGCGTGTCATTTTTTTTTTAAACTGCTAAACTACCGTCACAACAAAACATAACTCTAATGATAGGGGTCAAAGGAAGAGAGGAGAGAGAGAGAGAGAGAGGCGACAGAGTGGGGTAAAGTGACAGACGAGAAAGGAGTGCTACAGCATTGAATTATGCACCCACTGTTTTGTCACAATGGTGGCATCACGAATAAAGAAAACACATGAAAAGAAGAAAAGAAAGGGAGGGGTGGGGGCTTACTTTTGGTATCAAATTAGGGCAACTAGCGAATTGTCGCTTGGTGTGACTGGAACACACGCTTATAATGGAATGTCAATGACACGCCAACGGACAATCATTTATCTCGTAGACTGTAGCAGACGACTTCTGAAAACTTGAGACACCAGAGGCCAGTGTATAATTTGGAATTTTTCTATCATTGCTTTCAGACAGCGCATCTTAAAGCCTTTGTGTGTGCATGTGTGTTTGGTTCCCAAGAACCTATTTAATATTTGACTAGAGTAACAGCATCAGTAATCGATTAGTATGCATAAGGGATTTGTGTATACACTAACACTGTATATCAATTATTACATTATTACGGAAAATACGTTAGAATAGTATTAGACTACACTGTCAGTCAGTCACGTCGAGCGGTGGGCCCATTTTATAATAGAAATTCTACAATCTCTTGTGTATTTCTGGTCTTACTTGAGTTCCAAGCGACCCTTTCGAAGTGGTCCACGGGCCCACCGGGGATTTGCCCGAAAGCCCATTGCTGCACTGAACTCAGAAACACTCCAGGACAGAAGACGATAAAGTATAGTAGCAATAATGTACTGACAACTTTTATACATAAAACCAAAATAAAATACACAGAAAGACACAAAGGTGGAGGTACATTTCTTATTCCATACGCTAGGACAAGTTCGTATAAGAATTATTTCTTCCCTAGTTCCATTTAAGCATGGAACGGGTTGCACGAATCAGCCAGAAAATTCAATGACTTAGCAGACTTTTGTTCTCTAATTAACACGAACGACTTCACAATAGGAAACGTGAATGAACATAGTTATCATATCCTTTGAAGGGACTTCTGTAAGTTATACGAGATTTATTTCCCTCTAAGTAACACTTAACACTTTTCTGTCTTAATTGACACAATTCATTACCACCAAATGTAGTCCGTTTAAATATCTCAGCCCCCCCCCTTTTTTTTTTATTAATGTGAAATTTCGCATAGGCCTACTTGAGGTAGAGAAATGCTTTAATAAAATGGAAAATTGATTTTTAAAAACCCATTTCCGTCTTTCTCTGTCTCTATGTCTCTCCTTTCCTCTCCCTTACACTATTTTTTGACGACCTCATTATTCTCATTCATTCTCTCCATCTCTTTCATCTCTCTCTCTCTCTCCCTCACTGTATCCGATATTGCAATATTACCTTTATCAATCAAAACAAGACCTTGGCATGAATATTCAATCTTTTCTAGATCTACATGTATATGAATATTATAGTTAAATTCAAAACAGTTTTTACGTTAATTGTATTATATAAAAGGAAATATACCTGTAGTGCAAAGTCTCACCTTTAGTTGCGAAAAAAAAAATAAAAAAAAAAAAAGAACTGGGCAGGTCACGTTGAAAAAATGTCAGAGAACAGATGAACGAAAACTGTATACCGGCAAAAAACAAAAAAGGCAGGCGACCCAAAGGTAGACCACGAATACGATGGATTTACGATATAGAGGCAGATCTACAACTAAAGAGTTTGGGCATGGAGACGCTCAAGAGAGATCTGAATGGAAGGAGGTACTGAAGCAGACCAGAGCGATCCATGACCTGTAGCACCAGTGGGATGGATGGATGGATTAGGTAAGATCTTAAGTAATACACATTCACTAAGACTCTAAATGTGTCATAAATCTCTTTTGTCTAAATGTAGAAAATCATGCAATGTTCACATTTACGTATATAAACAGGCGACCAGCAGGACCTCGTGTACTGTTTGTAATCGAACGCAGGTAATAATGCTTTAAAATTAACATTTACATTGGAATGAAGTTTTGGAATGAGATTCCTGGTAGCTTGTAGTTCATAGCTTCTGATATTATTACCGACAACATTGAATCATGTCAATCTATCTGTAATGCGGACCTATCATGTACCCATCGGGCGCCGCTTGAGTTTGTGTGATAACTCAAACTCTTTTTGTAATCTTGTTTTTGTGTGTGTAGTTGTCATAAAAAAGTCAGAATGCCTCGAACTAATTAAACAGTAATGAAATAATCAAATTTTATCCAACTATATTAAATTAATATTAAATATTAAAATGGTTATTATGGTTCTCTATTTTCTGTTATAGAGCTAGCAAGCTGTTGCATGTGGTCCTACGTTCAACACTAAGAGTTATAAACAGTTTATCTGAACATTGACATAAGTGGCTCTCACACTAATGGCGCATTGCTGAAGTAATTCAATCCTTTTATTTTTCTTGATTAAAGTTGACCCGTTTCTGTGATTTAATTTTACTGGAGTATTATTTGACCAGAACAATGGTCAATCCCCTTTAAAAGTGTACGTGGACAGTCATAGTTGAATGGACGCAGGGCACTCCCTATTTTTTTCCCTCTCGTTAGGTCATTGTAAAATATATAAAGAGTAGGAGGGGCTGGCAGGCGCCCCAAAGGCAGACCACGAGCACGGTGGCTTGATGACGTAGAGGCAGATCTACAACAGCTAAAAGTCCGGGGCATGGAGACGTAAAGCCCAGGATAGATCAGAATGGAGAGATGTGGTAAAACAGGTCAAAGCCACAGGATAGATCAGAATGGAGAGATGTGGTAAAACAGGTCAAAGCCACAGGATAGATCAGAATGGAGAGATGTGGTAAAACAGGTCAAAGCCACAGGATAGATCAGAATGGAGAGATGTGCTAAAACAGGCTGGGGACCTCCATGGGCCGTATCGCCACTGGAATGGATAGGAGGAGCGGGTTAAAAGCTGGGATGCCCATCAAGGTGCTCGGGTTCAAAACCCCTGGTGGACGCAGCCCATTAGTTTCCCCAGATCAATAAAGATATGCTTAACCCTGAAAATAAAGTCCCCCTGATCGCTGTGCTGGCTCTGTAACACCATAATAAACAGACATGACGTGCACTTGAAACAATCACAACTACAGAATAGGTTTTGAAGGGTTAGACTGTAACGACCACAATTGTAATGGGCAGATCAGCATCCTGAAACTAAAAGGGCATAGAGAAGGTCTGTGTTTTGAGATAGGGGCATCTTTCCTTTCTTTCTTCCCCCTTCCCCTCTCTCTCTTTCTGTCTCTCTGTCTCTCTCTCTCTCTCACACACACCCTTTCCCTATCTCTTTATCTTCCTCATCCCTGTCTGTCTGTCTCTCTTTTCCTCTCCCTAGCACTATTGTTTGTCTCTCTCTTTTATATTCTTTCCATCCCTTTATGATCTCTCTCCCTCTCTCTCTTTCTCTTTCTCTCACATTATCCTTTTAACTTAAACTCCTTCTATCCCCCCTCTCTCTTTACCAATTTCCATCTTTCTCTCTGCCTCTCTCTTTTCCTCTCCCTTACACTATTTTTGACGCTCTCTTTCTCTCTCTCTCATTATCTCTATCCCTTTCTTCTCTCTCTTTCTCTCTTTTTCTCTCTCTCTCTTTCCGTCTATCTCTTACTCTTAATGAAGCGCACATGGAAAGGTTAACTTGAGTGCATATCAACACACTACATCAGATAGTCCTTCTCTCCAAAGTTTGAGAACCACTGCTGTATAAACATTGTCCTTATTGATTCTCTCATAAAGTGGCCCCCCTCTCTCACACTTCCCCGCACCACTTATAAAAAGAAATCCTTGTTGTATCGATTAAATGGCAGGTGTATATAGATGGTAAATAGTGTCTACATTAAGTACACGTCACATGATCGTCTCGATATAAATAGACATCACGTGACCTTCTCGCCTTAAAGTTAAAGGGACGAGCTCAATGTTCAAAGGACAAATTTAATTTTACCTATTTACTTGATTGAAGAGCAGGCTGCCATGGAATCCACGCTGTTATCAGCAGCAGAAGCCCGAGCTGGCTTGGAAATGTTCACAGAATGCCACTAGGTCGACACCCACAAGACATTCTGTATGGTGATCTTATAGAAGGCAGGAGAGCCGCTGGTCACCCACTTTTAAGATATACTGATGTATGCAAACGCGACATAAAGCTCGTCAAAATTGACACTAGCAGTTGGAAAAATGAGGCACAGGATAGATCCACATTAGAGTAAATACAAAGAAAGAGTCCTGGATTACTGATGGTGGGAAGCGTGGTCAAGTGCGCTTGAACTTGGCTTGGCTACCTAGAAGGGGGCTCGAGGTTCGACACCCGACTCGGGCAGAGTTGTGTTTACAGAGCGCCTAAAGGCAGCATGGAAAACCAACTCCTAGATACCCCCTCCCTCCACCTGTCCACAAATGAGATTGGACCAAAAGCGCTCTGAGCATGCTATAAACATGAAAGTAGCGCTATATAAAAGCTATAATAATAATGGTGTACACACTAGAATAGAAAGAAGGATGAAAGTGCTACAGCGTCTTATCTTTTCTTATATATGACGTTACTTCAAAAAAGAAGTTATTACGCCCAAGCGAACACGGTAACCACTTAGCTAGTGGAGAGCCTATAAATATGGAAGATTTTAGAGTTATCTTTTGTTTCTATAGTCTCGTCCTATTTTTTAGGTTTGTGTTCCCTAAGACTCAGACGACGACTTATAAAGGGGACTAATTCAGCGTATACACCACTACAGTCAAGTACAATTTCTTTCCCTTGTTTGAGATACCAAACAAAATAATTTACTAATTGGTTAATGTTTTTTTTTATTCATTCTTGTGTAGTCGTGTAAAAGAAATAATTTTGCAAAATTTAAATTTGATGAGAGATTGGGTGTGGGAAACATCACGTGTACAAACTTTTACCAGACAGACAGACAGAGCGAATTAATATAAGCTTTATAAAAATTACTTTAAGTAACACGCAAAAGAGCTTTTAAATTTGATCTTAAAGTGCTGAAAAAAATTACTAAAATTTTTTATATGCTTATATTAAAATGCTTCGCTTATTAATACTTTCGTTTTCTGTACACTGAATACACACATAATGGTTATGTATAAATATTTATACTTTACAAATTCATCATTTATTGATTATACAATAATCTTTCGTTAAATAATTTAAATAGCTCATGTTTCTTTTTTGCTACAACACCCACATTGAATATGAAATCTTTAGCACAAAAAGAACATTGCCAACTATGAAATTTTAAAAACTACACAAAAGATATCAAAATATTGGAACTATAATAAAATTAATTCTATCTCTTCATAATTACACTCTGTATTTCGAGTGGAAAATTTATTCCACATAGTAATGTTTCACACCCCTGTTATGATTAAGCTTCAATAACTTTTTTGTTTGTTATCAGACATTGTTTTATTTTGATATAGAAGTAAAGGGGAATGCATGCTCTTTTTATATAAAACAAAGTAAAGTTTAAAAAAAAAACATTAATTAATCAAATCGTCAATTAGGAGAAAAAGAGTTAATATTTTGACCTTGCCACCCTCGTCTTTAATAGGTGAATTTATTTAAAGGCTACTACTATAATGTCATCGGTAAATTTGAACATACAAACGGTCCTTCACATGGGTGCGATTTAAAAATGGAGTACTTTAATTCTTCTTCTTCGTTCTCATTTTACATGTCGGAGGGTTCAGATCAGTAATCCTATATCTGAGATGAACCGAGTAGTGGTTTCCAGATAAGGCAGTTCAGATCAGTAATCCTATATCTGAGATGAACCGAGCAGTGGTCTCCAGATCATGCAGTTCAGATCAGTAATACTATATCTGAGATGAACCGAGCAGTGGTTTCCAGATCAGCCGTATAGTTTTTCTTCTATAGGAGGGTTCTGGGGCCAGAGTCTTGTTCAGGTCTCTCGATATAGCGTACTTTTATAACCAGATAAATATTCTAAGCACCATCTCCCCCCTTCCCCAATTGAACTTCTTCCTGAACCAGTTGAAGTATTCCAGCAGCGAACTTGGAGATCGATAAGTGACACGACCAATTGTTAAAGAAGCCAGCACTGGGAACCCAGGTCTATGTCGTGTGCTCTCAATGTGATACAGTGCCGGTTTTAAGGTGTGAGAACGGAGGGCTCTGTTCCAAGAGGTGGGCCTTGTTCACTTACATGCTGCAATGTGTGTGTTTAATGTGTTCAATATAAATCTTTTTATTTTAAGTTATCGACCGATTAGGAGAATGTGGCTTAATAGAACAATAAACAAGATTAGAATTATTGATTTTCTTTTGATCGAATCTGACAATCGATGTGTCTAAGTCACACCGTCATAAAGTCATAAGTCAAGTGTTTATGCTTAGAGTATGATGTGATAAAAATAGAAACTAGAGTCGATGAGGCTTCTATCGTATATCTTACAATGAAGAGCATTAACCCTAAGTACACTGACACTGTACAGACATACAAAATAAATGTATTGACTACAAACATTACAGGATTTATTTTATAGCTTAGGGCCCTCTGTTTCTTGAGAGGAGGGCCCAAAAAACATTCTCCGAGTAAGTTTGCTGTGGATAATAATGATTTTAAGTTAATGATGTTTTATATAATTCTTAATTGTTTATCAGTTTAACCGTCTAGATATCGGAAACTCATATTCGGCACTGATATTTAATATCTGGACTAAATAAAATTAAGGGCCTTATATCTCACATAGCTAAGGGTCCTTACAGTGGCGTAGCTAGGAATTTTCCATCATTTGGGGGACCGGGAGCTTGACCCTGCATTTTTCGTAATATTTAATATTAATGTAAAAACAATCTTTTGGGGGCCCCAACCCAAGTGGGGGAGCGGGGGTATTTTCAAATTCTCCCCCTTCCTCCTCCCTCCCTAGCTACGCCTCTGGGTCCTTATCAAATCTGAACCCCGTCCTGACTTCAAAGCTTAAAAAGAACCACCATCTCTCTCTCACACACAAAACAGCTACTTTTTTAAAAAAATTTAATAGTACAAGAGATATGTATTGTATAGGAGGGAGGGATATATAGGAGGGAGAATACTAAGGATGGCCATGAATTTGGACCTCTACTTAAAGCAGGTGAGTATTTGATGTGTGAGTACTAGTTGGCAAATAGTCTGAGTCACAAATCAATGGACTGCCCTCTGCATCTTTATTTCACACGCAACGTCACAAGAGAGTCAACACAGGTGATCAAAAAACATAACATAACGAAAGAAAATAATGTAGAAAAAAGGCGCCTCAAGAGGCCTCAATATGAGCCCCCTCCCACACACACACAAGAAATGGATATAAAAATACCCATTTGTTTGCATTAAATATAGTTCGTCCATAGTGGATCGATGATGACCACCTTCGTCATCCTGAGGGGGGGGGGGGCTGAGGGCTTTGCGCTGCGGTTTTGTATCTTCTCGTGTGGCTGCTGAGATATGAGCCTGGAAAGCTTTAAACTTTTGTTTGCATTACCGTGCCTTTGTCTGCCTACACAGAACCGCGGTAATCGAAAACTTTTGCCACCTAGACTGTAGATCAAATAGTAGACCTATACCATATACCGATAGTAACGGTAAGTAATACATTAAATAATCTAATTAACTTTTTCTCTCCGTAATTATTTACCACATTCTGGTGGAATCAACGCTGGTATCGTCAATTAGGAGAGAAAGAGTTAATATATTAATCAATACTACGGATTGAAAGTTATAAGAATAGAAGCAGGGGAGCCAAATGTTACTATCGGAAGTTTCCGAACAGTAAAGGGGGAAGTAATACATTATCTAATTAAATATAAATTAATACCTTGGATTGAATGTTCTAACAATTAAAAGCAGGGGAGGCAAATGCTAGCATAGAAAAAGTTTCCGAAAGCTACAAGAAACACTTTAAATTAGCTCTTTATTTAAAGTTGTCACTCCGACCGATCATTCAAACAAATGGTCAGTAAACCTTGACCTTATCCCGTCCTCAAACAACACAGTTACGAGATTAACTTGCAGGTTGAAGGTCGTTAGAACCGCTCAACCTTTCAGGGGATGATTTTCATACTAAAGACCGAAAGAAAACACCGGAAAGGAAGTTGTCTTGTGGGGCATTGTCAATAGGCTGTTCTATTAATGCTGTTTGCTGTTTTATTTTAATACGACCAGGTGACTGTTAATTCAAAAGGGCTTTATGGCCAATGACCAAAAGGTGTCCACAGGTGCACTTCAAAGAAGAAAAAAAATGAATAAAGTGTTTAAATGTCAGAATTTAAATGTATCGATTTAAAAAGAAATATTTGTTTTGTCAGTTTCTGAATTGAGTATAATGACATCATTACTTGTCAAAGTGACGTCACGACCTGGTACATTAGAAAGCCATTTTTTGTTAAAAAAAAGTTTGTACACGTTATTTCTCCCACACCCAATCTGTGACCAAATTGAAATTTTGCACAATTATTTCTTATATCTGGCAACTCAGGAATCAATTTAAAAAATTAACCGATTAGTTCATTAACTTTTGGTACCGGTAATACATTATTTTGTTTGGTATCTCAAGTAAAGGAAATAAATAGTACTTGATTGAAGTGGTGGTATAAGCTAAATTAGTCCCCTATCCAAGGGAAAGAAATAGTACATGACTGAAGTGGTGGTATAAGCTGAATTAGTCCCCTTTATAGATAGTAGTCTGAGGCTTATTACAATTTTAATTACATGACTGATCTAAACTAATTGATACACAAACAATATAAACTTTATTTTTTTTTAAAGTATTTTTCTGTATTCTGCTGGTTTCTTCCTTTTATTTGTTACTCAAGTGTATTGCTTAAACATGTGAAACCGGGTTTAAAAAAATCTAAATTATAAGAAAGAGGACATTGCTGTGTTTTAAATGTATCGTGAAAACTCCAACTAGATCATTTCTAGAACGCTTCATTGTATGTCAGCGACGCACGTCAATTGTGAACAAACTTTCAATAAATTAACACAATTAACTACGTTGATATGCACTGATATCAATCTATCTATGTATACAACATGTACACACGATACAGAAACTTTTATCGACACCGCGAGAGCGAAGCCTCGGGAATCAAAGACCTGTTTAATCGACTTACTCTCAGGGATCACAAACAATCTACAAAGAATGATAAACACAAAGGACTTAGATCTCTTGGTTCTATTTCGTCCTATCTTATATTTTTTTTTAAAATCATTCTCTTCGCTGTCATAAGATTTCATAATCTCTAAAGCTGATTTGGTGGCGAACTTATTGATTTATGGCATGGATTCAAAAGTTTGAAAAAAAATATTTAAAAATATCACTTTGGCTCGACTCCTTTTACTGAGTTGGTCGTTACAAACGAAACATAAATCAAAAGTTATTGTGTCTATTGTGAATCGAATCGAATCGCTCGAGTGAACTACAATAAGCTGCGATGTTTTGTGTCTCGCGCTGGAACTAAACAGCCTGGATCTTAATGGAAGTCGGTAGTTCTCTCGCTAGTCCTTTTAGTCCTATGTCGTCCTATTTAAAATAAGAATACTGATACTTAATCAGTGCCTTATTTAAATTTGAAAAGGCCCTAAGTTATTTGAGATACGGGGCCCTTTATAAGTTCAGATATATGTCAGTGCTGAATATTTCTTGGGGCAACTAAGCGTGTGTTGTCTATATCCCACCTTGTGTTTAAATCTAAAAGCTTTAAACCTATTGCTTAATGTCTCACTTTAAAAAAAAAACAACAACAGAAATGTAGATATTTTGCTTATATAAAATAAAAATATAAAAATAAAGTTAAGTATGTTATATGTGTATATACTATGGTGGAATTATAAAAAGGTAGCATCAATACATTAGCAAGATTTTTATCTCAAAGACAAAAATTTAATCAGTACGTGACGACAATGTTCAGTGTTATAACATAGACAAATATTTAACTGAATTGTCAGAGACAAACACAACAAGAGTTTGTTTCTTTTCTTCTTATCACGTGTCATTGGAGCAGGGAATAACAAGAAATTAAAACCCATAATTCTTTTTAATAAACCAAATTGACATTGATATATAGGCCTACATATACCAGACTTGTTTTTTTTTTTCTTTGTTTTGTCTTTTGTTTTAATGTTCAATAATGTAACAACAAGAACGATAACTCCAGAAAATGTTACTTTATAATAATATCGTATGTTCGATAGCTTCTATAAATAAGAATAATAACTTCTGAAAATGTTACAAGAACGATAGCTTCTGAATAGATTACAAGCTACTTTTTGGCAGTACTCTAGTATTCAATTTTATTTCTTTGAAACCAACAAGAATTGGTAACATCTGTACCAAAGGGGGGCGGGAGCCTGGAGAAGGAGGTCAGAGAATTGAGCTATATTGAATTGGTCTGGATCCTTACGATGGTCAAGAATGTGTCAGATAAAAGAGGTTTAGAATGGCTAAGCTTTAAAGATAAGACACCACCACCAAAAGAAAATCAATACTTCGGTTATTTTCGGCAACAGTCGGTAACGGAAGACTCTTCACATTCTTTTTGTTTCGTTGCGTGCTTAGAAATTTTACATTTTCCAAGGTTCATGTTTTTTAGTATTTTGGTATCCACAGACGCCATTGTTGTCTATACAAAGTGACAGCTACGAGTCGAAGATAATAATTTTAGCTATCAGCTTTAGTGTCACATTGAAAAACAAATGGTAACAGGAGGAAGTTGTTTAAGAAAGAAAAGTTCTCATATTGGGAAAGGAGAGGGTGTAAGTAGTATTTATTTCCCTTTAACCAAATAGCAGCAGACACGGATGAAATCCAGCAATTAAAGAATTTAAAGTTGGAGGCGCCGGGGTTGAGTGGTATAGCGCTTGGCTTCATTGTGCTGGTCACATGACACCCTTGTTAACGGTGTGGCATAGAAACAGATGACCTTTACATCATCTGTCCTATAGGTCGCAAGGTCTGAAAAGGGAACTTTACTTTCAATTGACACACAGTAGCCTCAGAATATGAGATCTTAAAAAATGTTAACAAAATAAAATTTAAAATTAATATTTTTTTCTTTCGTCAACAGTGTCAACATGTTGTCCATTTAGTATCTTTTTTTTTTTTGTATAGGATTAGTCATTTGTTTGTATGTTTTTATATGTGTGTTTTTGTGAGTACGCAGGAATAGGAATATTTACACAAATAATTTCAAAACCTCCAGAGTCTATATCTCTCAAAATACATTTAGAATGAAATTATGATTGATATTTATTTACCAACAAAAAGAGAAGCACATAATACTCTCATTATAAATATGTTTTTGTTTTTACATAATGATTGAAGTTTGATTAGTTTCGCCTAAAACAATTAGAATATAGACCAAAAGTATTTAATTTTAAAACCTTAAAACCAGTTTTCACCTGCTAGTGTAATCCTTAGTGTCTGTGTGTGTGTGTGGGGGGGGGAGAAGATGCTAACTAAATAGTTAATTAATTAATTAGATAATTAACGAGGAAAAAAAACACGTATAGGAACTAATCCATTGATAACGAAACCCCTAGATCAAGGTCTAGTGAAGTCTAGTTTGTTTGGACACTGTTAGAGTCTGTCTTACAACACAGTCAGGAATAGACAAAGGCATTAAAGGCATTACTTACCTTGCTAACAATAGGTCCACATCCTCAGAAGAAGAGAGAAAATGAAATATATATCCTTATAATCCGTGGCAATGACTGTTACAGACACTCTGCTATGATCCAGTGTTTTCTGATACAGACTATGAGCCAGTGTTAAAGGTCCCAGATTATTTTAGGATACACAACTGTCCTACCAGTAACTGCCCTGCACTGGCTGACGCCGTAACGTCTAGGGGAGGTGGGGGTGAGGGGAAGGGGCTCGACGACACAGTGTCGCGTATCAATGGATCGATTCACAAAATCCGCGTAAAAAAAAACCCCGTTGTGTTTATTTTTTTTCCCTAAGCACCTCTCGCGAAGTAAGAGAAGGAGGAAGAGGGCTTAGGGAGGGGCAAAAAAAAAGACAGGTGGAGTACGTTCTGAAATGTCTCGCGTAAGAGCCGACCCCCTCCCCTACCTCTTTCCGCATGGTGCCCCTATTAGCGCCCTATATGCCACCACCCTGCTTTTGTCGCTTACTTAATAACTACTAACGACATTCGTGTGATGGCATTCCGTCAACAGGTGGCTTGCTTGTGTTGTGTCCGCGTGCGTGCTCGGGGGAGGGGAGCCACGGTGGAACGGGAGGGGGAGGGGGTCAAGAGATGTTGACGAAATGATCAATAGTACAGCAGCACAATTGAGGAATGATCGATTTTCTGAGCTGACCTTTTCTTTTTGTTTACAATCCCTTTCAAGTTGTGTTTACATCTATTTTTTTTTCATTCATTAGATGTATTAGTGATGGATGGCTGTCATGTTGTGTACTGCTAATAATCTGCTTTAATGTGTCTGTAGGAGACAGGGCACTTGCTGTAGGGAGACAGGGCACTTGCTGTAGGGAGACAGGGCACTTGCTGTAGGGAGACAGGGCACTTGCTGTATTGAGTCAGGGCACTTGCTGTAGGGAGACAGGGCACTTGCTGTAGGGAGACAGGGCACTTGCTGTAGGGAGTCAGAGGCTCAGTGATGGTCAGAAAGTAGATTTTCATTAGCACTGAGAAAATAACTTCGAGGCTAAAAAAAAATATTTTGTGTGTGTGTGGTCCTTGTCCACCTTGACGTGACGATCATTGTATACGAACTTAAGTAAACGACTGGACAGTGGACACCACACCTCAAGGTCTCTTGTACATACAATTACAACTTGTGTCTTTGACCTCGCTGTCAGTATATTTGCAATTCTGGTTATGAAATATGAGGAATATGATTCGTTTATCACGGTGCAAGATACTGTGTTCATGTATAGCAAACTTCATTCGTTCGAAAACCAAATCCCATCAGATGGTCATATAAGGTTCTCAAATCCCACGAGCTGGTCATATAAGGTTCTCAAATCCCACGGGATGGTCATATAAGGTTCTCAAATCCCACGAAATGGTCATATAAGGTTCTCAAATCCCACGAGATGGTCATATTAGGTTCTCGAATCCCACGAGCTGGTCATATAAGGTTTTCGAATCCCACGAGATGGTCATATAAGGTTCTCAAATCCCACGAGATGGTCATATAAGGTTCTCAAATCCCACGAGATGGTCATATAAGGTTCTCAAATCCCACGAGATGGTCATATAAGGTTCTCGAATCCTACGAATTGGTCATATAAGGTTTTCGAATCCCACGAGATGGTCATATAAGGTTCTCAAATCCCAAGGGATGTTCATATAAGGTTCTCAAATCCCACGGGATGGTCATATAAGGTTCTCAAATCGTACGAGATGGTCATATAAGGTTCTCAAATAATATGCTTGGCACTCGAAACGAAATAATAAATAAGTGGCGCCCCGCCCACGGCAATAGGGTCAAATTCGGTCACTGTTGCCTATCTATTCGGCCGCTCGAGGCCCCTCCCCATAGTGTATTGTTATGACTTTGCCATGCACACCGCCATCCAAGATAGTGCAGAAAGAAGGTGCGCACTATCTGTGACTAAACAAGTCGGATGTTGACATGAGAGAGAGAACGATTTCCGCCCAAGGAGAGAGCCAATATGGAGATGCTGTGCTCAAGGCAGATGCCCCTTTGTGTTTGTCATGTCTCCGTGTAAATAAATGTCTATGTCTCGTTGAGTTGCATTCCTTCAGTTATTACAGTATAATAAGGCCTCAGAGGCTTGGGTTTTATTGGAGGCAGCAACTTTTCGTTGTTGTCATTGAAAGAGGTCCTTGACACCTATTTAAGAAATGTACGCCAGTGTAGCCCCACGAGGAAGCAATTTGGGAACAACTGGACGAAATTATTGGCATCAAAGTTTCATAATGCATGTAAATGTATATAGAGCTCAAATGTAGTACAAGTACTTTTTATTTTTTCTTCTAATGCCAAAATAACTAAATAGATTAGAAACAATGGCACTTACACATCTCATTTTTAAAGTTAAACAAAGTTTGTAAAGTTTATTTTTTTCTAATAATAAACTAATGCCGTAATTTTTTTAATTTTTAAATATTTTTTTATATTTCAAAAACAAAATCTTCAATCAGTGCAGACTTGTGCATCAAAGCGGTATAGACGGAAAGTGTCATTTGTGTTTAAATAATTGTTATACAAATTCCAAATTTTATCGAAAAGTGCAAGGGTCATCTCCCTTATTTGAGATGTATTTTTAGATTGTATGGGAATCACTTTTGTATGTTGAAGGCTGAATCGAATGCTGGTACTTAAACTGCCGACAAAAGACTGTATTTATACAACATTGGTATCTATCTGGCTGAAACAGATCGATACTTGGAGTGTACTGGAGCCTCTAGTGCTAAGAACGTAATTCAAACAGAGCGTTTTTACAATGTGGGGGCAGAATAAAGAGAGGGGAGGGGGGGCAGTGGGTGAGGCGGGCGGAATGGAGACATAATTCTCAAGTGATCATCTAGTTTGGTATCGTATTTATTGCGAGTTCGAATACCCTAAGAGCCGGGCGAAAGTGTTACAGTGTGAGCTTGAGTTGTTGAGAGCTAAGAAGTGGGGAAATGTTCGGAAGAGAGAGACAGAGGGAGAGGAGAGAAAGATAGAGGAGAGGGAGAGAGAAACATACTCAGAGACACAGCGAAACTTAGAGAGAGACAGAGAGAAAAATTTAGAGGTAGAGAGAGATTTTTTAGGAATTTTTTTTATATAAACATAAAAATAACGAAAATATAAGAAGAGACTAAACATTTTTTTAAAATGCATTTCTCCATAGGATTTAAAGTTCGGGCCTTTCCCAGGGACTCATTTATGGCAGTGCAAACAATGTAGCCCCCCCCCCACTCCTCCCAGATTCTCACACTCAATAATTTTAAAATATGCTTACTACCATGAAATAAAAATAGAGGACAATGTGCCAGCAGGTCTAATCTAATGTGTCATTATTCTAATGTTAATTACGAACATTTTCTCTTAAAGTCTTTAAAACAGGGTAGGGGGCTAAAGGGCTTCCACTTGAATCCGCCGACGCGAGCCATAGCCACATCTGCTTGGATTCCTTCCAGATGAAATAATTGTTCAGGCAGGGCAAGGGAGGGAAGTTTCCATGGGCCTAGAGTTCCATGAGTTATCGAATCATTTCGATTTTTTCTATAAAAAGAAAAAGAACATAAAAAATATCACTCTCTGCACAATAAGAACTGTAACTCCATTCTCTAACAAAACCAGCTAATCTAAAACTTGAAATTTTGTAATAAACTTCAAACAACAGCTTGTAAAGTAGCAAAGGAGTATTACTACACAACCTAGATCAAGTACTATTTCTTTGCTTTGGAAAGGGGACTAATTCAGCTTAGGCCCACCACTTTTTAGAAGTACAATTTCTTTCCCTTGCTTGAGATACCAAACAAAGTAAGTATGATATTACATCATTCAATTCCATTCACAAATTCCATTTCCCAATCCGACTCTCCATTATCATTCCCCGATCCCATTCTATGAGCCCATTTCCCAATCCATTCTGTAACCCTCATGCCCCAGTTACATTCCCCAATCCCATCCCTTAACAACTTTTCCCATTCTGTTTTTCTTATTCCATACTTATTCCATTCCCCAAATCCCTTGCTCCGTTGTAAGTTTCCTATAACTTTGAGGGGAATGCATTGAGTTCTTGGTGATAGTTTTAAAACACAGTGTCCTTTGAAATGTCTTAATGAATGTATGGCGTACAGAGAGGGTCAAATATTACATTTCGCTAAGTCCAAAAATCTTTTTTTAAAGCAACTTTGAAGCGCGTGTGTATTCTTTTCACTTCTAGGAAATTCTCTTTTGGAAACGGAGACTTTAGAATTTGCAATTGTCCTGCGAACGTTGGAGTGACGGAAAGTGAGCCAAGGTACGATCAGGATCAGGTCAGAGTGAGTCATATACTCTTGTAGCTATGCCGAGCGCCCATTCAAGGAACAAAGCGTTCGTTACATACCAAGCTAGAACTGATGTGGTTACCTAGCATGGCTAATTATATGCGAAAGCTGTGTTTATGGTGTCTGTGTATACTGTGTGTATATTGTATGTATGTTGTGTGTTGTGTGTATGTTATGTTGTATGTTAATGTGTATATTGTGTGTCTATTTTTTTATCATTAAATAAGAACAATCTGGTATAAACTTTGTCACATGTAAATAATGAGTGAGTCTGGTGTGAATGTACACTTTGGTTTCTTATAGTTATAATGTTTTTTGTTTGGTGTAATGCACAAATTGTAAGACAAATTTCCTTACGGATAAAAAAGATTATTATTATTATTATTATTATTATTATTATTTTATGTTTTTTATATGTATATTGTGTGTCTGTTATATGTATGTTATGTATATATAGTGTGTCTGTTTATGTATGTTGTGTGTGTGTTGTGTTTATATTGTGTGTCAATTTTTTTATGTTGTATGTTAATGTGTATATTGTGTGTCTATTTTATGTATTTTATATGTATATTGTGTGTCTGTTGTATGTTATGTATATATAGTGTGTCTGTTTTATGTATGTTGTATGAATGTTATGTTTATAGTGTGTCTATTTTATGTATGTTATGTGTATACTTTGTGTCTATTTTATGTATGTTGTATGCAAGTTGTATGTTAATGTGAATATTGTGTGTCTATTTTATGTATGGAGGTGAAAAGCTAACTAGTGTTAACAGCTTCAAATACCTCGGAGCTATTGTCTCAGATGCGGGAACAAAACCCGAATTATTGGCCCGAATAGCACAGTCCACAGCAGCCCTTTCAAAACTTAAAATAATATGGAAAGATAAGGGCTTAGCCCTCGGCACCAAAATCAGACTGATGCGCTCTCTGGTCATGGCCACATTTTTATATGCTTGTGAGTCGTGGACGTTGAATGCAGAGCTTGAGAGGAGGATCCTAGCAATGGAATTGAGATGCTACAGAAGGATCCTAGGCATCACATTCAAAGACCGCATCACAAACCAAGAAATCAGAGACAGGGTTACTGTAGCGATCGGAGCTCATGACGACCTGCTTACTATTGTGAAAAAACGAAAGCTTAAAACCTTTGGCCACATTACGAGATCTACGGGGCTCGCAAAGACCTTTCTTCAGGGAACAGTGCCAGGGAAAAGAAGAAGAGGCAGACAGAAAAAGCGATGGGAGGACAACATTAAAGAATGGACAGGCCTGCCATTGAGAGAGGTTCTGAACAAGCCAAAAAAAGGGAGGAATGGAGAAAGACGGTCGACAAATCTTGCCTGGTGCCCCAACGGTCCAACAGACTAAGGGATAGGTAAAGGTAAAATTTTATGTATGTATATTGTGTGTCTATTTTATGTATGTTGTATGTCTGTTGCGTGTATGTTATGCGTACGTTGTGTATATTGTTGTGTATATTGGAAGACAACATAAAAGAATGGAGAAAGACGGTTGACAAATCTTGTGTGGTGCCCCAACGGTCCAACAGACTACGGGACAGGTGAGAGGTGGTGTGTGTATTTTGTATATATGTTATGTTTATATTATGTGTATGTTGTTTGTATCATGTTGTTGAGAAATGGACAGCATTGGATTAAGACATTGCTGAGATTGTTCCTTAAGCTTTTAAAATGTAAAATATTCCCCTACCACACACACACACCACATATTCTCTCACACACACATCATTCAACAAAAGTATGTAAGTGGCTATAAAAAAAATTCTTTTTTTTTTCATCTTTAAATCTCTGTTGATGTAAGTGTCAAACATTTACTTGCTATGGCGTTATGTGGCCAGCACAACATTCCTAGCCCAAAGACCCGCTCCTCTCCCCCACACACAAAGAATCCAGTCAACACTTTGAGCTATGTTAACATAAGAACTTTTTTTAATACAAAGTCAAAAAAAAAAAGGTTCGATCCTCAGAACGTTAGCTCAGCGAGCAAGAACGTTGCCACTAGACCACCACCTCATTTAAAGGGCATACACTTACAGAAACTTGAAAGCACGAGATCTGTCATGTTTAAATGTTTATTTCAAACCAGAAGCCAAAAAAATTCAGGACTTGTCCGAGTGCAAGTCTCAACTTAACATGCACGAGTAGATTAATGTAAAGTATACTCGGAGACGTAATATCTTTTTTTGAAGGAACGTCTTTAATTTATAAATCTTATCTTATCTTATCTTATATAATACTGACGTTACTTCAAAAAAGAAGATGATTACGTCCTACGCGTCATGCATCTAGTCATGCATGTTAACCAATGACTTAAATTCTGCCAAGTCATTGGTTTTCCTGGCTGGCTCAGGCAATCCATGCTCTAAAGATAAGATAAGACAAGATATATTGTCATGGATTAAATCTCCTACGTTTTGTTCCCAAATTAAGTTGCCGCCCCTGTGTATTGGAGGTCTCATTTATCCATTGGTAAAGGCTGCGAGTGATATCCCCCCCCCCATCTCTCTTTCTCTCTTAAGGTGTACAGAGTTCCAATCATGTCAAGGTAAAGCACATCACCTCACCTAGCTATAACATTCACTCCTCCACGAATGTATTCCTCCTGCGCAACCTTGACACACATCCTCTCCCTACTGCACACACACACACACACACAAATGTTTACGTCTTCTTCCTTTATTCTTTCTCTCTCTCTCTCTCTCTCTCTCTCCCTCTCTCTCTC